>NC_089785.1:30354398-30459398 GCF_040412425.1 Macrobrachium rosenbergii
AATGCAATGAAAGTTAAGGTGAACAAATGGATACCACCAACCCCAAGATGGGTGGAGTTTATTTTCAAAAGATCACGGGAGAATACTCACCAGATACGGTAGTGTTAAACCCCACAAAAATGCAACCCTCTGAGACCGATTATCAGCCAGATTCCCACTCCCACGTAGGCTTTGGCCAAAAGAGCTAAGCAAAATCTTGACACTTTATGCCCTCACAGAGTTTAGCCTCCGACCTTCGAAGGAGTTCACTGATCTTTTGCAGCACAGATCAAGCCAAGGACTTATTGCCTCATTGAGACGTTGAGTCACTGTTCACAAACGTGCCCGTAGAGGAAATAATTGATACGATTATTGACGAAGTTTATCAGGGCGAAAAAGCCCCCTTCAGACGCGCCTGAAAATCTCCTAAGGCAACTACTGACGCTCTGTACTAAAGAGAAATTTCCAGAGCACCTGGTGGGAGACTTTATCAACAAATCGACGGGGCTGCAATGCCATCACCTCTAGGTGTTCTCTGCGGATTTCTGCAAGGGAACGATAGAGCAACGCGTTCTTACAAACACTGACTTCCCACCGCGCGTAATATACGGACGCTGCACAGATGACCTTTTCGTTGACAGGAAGAACAAGCAAGAACTCTCGGAGGACCTTCAAGTTGCCTTCCAACGAAATTCCTGCCTTCGACTGACTACAGAGATGAATGAAAGCAGTAACGGATCCCTGCCATTAATGGTTGTGGTGGTAACAGCTAGCTGCCTTAGACACAAAGAAAAGTAATACGGCTACTCAAATAACGATATCCACGAAGTCGTCAGAAGGAAAATGGAGAAAGAGAGAATGTTCTTAAATTGTATGACAGGAATTATATGAGCGCTGCTTATAGGACAGACGAGAAGGTGCTTCGAGAAACTGTAGGTCGAGGAGTAGGCTAATACCGATAGAAGAAAATACTAACACTGACCTGCAGATATTACTATGAGAACTTCAGAACTGCCAACTTGATCCGAAAGAACAACTCTCACAACACGAACTGCAAGTCGCGAAACATTACTTATATTGGAAGCACTACAACTTCACTATCAAGAGGACTTACTATACATTTGAAAAATGGTCGTATTAAAACTCACTCGAGAGGGAGACACGATGCGGCTCCAACCAGGGAAATTCTCGAGGCCCACACCGAAATTATTGACAATGTCCCTGATGCTAAAAGACTAAAATACCTTGGGGCAATATATACATGAATATTCAGAGGCCTCCCCTAGACGAGCAAAAGGAGTCAACGCAATCATTCCACCTCATTCCGATCGCGAAAGGAGAAGAAAGACTGTAGACTAAAAACGTGTCGTCGATGTTGGGCTTCTGAAAACATTTTAGTTATATCTTTATTTTTGATGTGTTTTATTTTGTTCTGTCCTGATATTTTTAACTTTGTATTTATATTTTACTTATACTTTTCACGCGTGTGAAAACTATATTAATTCTACATACACTATTTGAATGTCTCTTTGACGGTTCTCTGTTGACCTTTTATTTTCAGCCAATTATTTTTCGCCTGGTTGTTATGTCCTCCACGTACAAGCACGTGCTATCACCGCCAAACCCGACAAGCCACTTATTCCCACACAATTTACGAAAGACTACAATCCTTTCCTCTAAAAACATTGTGCACGTAAAAACTAACTACTGAAGAGCATTTTGCTTCTTAGTATGAAAAATACAAGTTATCACTCCAATCAAGGACCTCAGTAGCAATTCTTGGTAACTGTGAACAAGTTCAGTAACAAATCTGTTTGTTTTAACTGTTCATTTCAAAACGCTAACTGCCGAATATTGGATTTTAACCATTAAACAGTTATATTTTTGACAAGCGTTCCCTCGAGAGAGTGTTATATATATGTGTGTGTGTGAATCTCTTCGTCAACGCTCTTTGTAGCCGAAGATGTCTCTAGAAGGGACGAAACGTCCCGACCAATGAACGTCCGTCAAAATGAACTCTGTTGCTTGGCTCCTATTTGCATAAAGGAAAACTAACTCCCAATATTCACCAACATATATATATATATATATATATATATATATATATATATATATATATGTGTGTGTGTGTGTGTGTGTGTGTGTGTGTGTGTGTGTATATATATATATATATATATATATATATATATATACGCATAATACATTTATACTGTAACAGCAAACATTCTGCCCGGCATTCTTGGAAAACAATTATATTATTTACTCTTTCGTGTTTAGCTTCCCACGCACATATTATTATTATTATTATTATTATTATTATTATTATTATATTCTCTCGTGTATATACTCTCTTCGTTTCCTTGTTCGAGAGAGATCAGAGGAGGAGAAGAAGAGAGAAGGAAAGGAGGTAGGAACGGGTCCTTATATGTATAAAGTATATCTTTAGAACATAATGGGGAACAGGTAAGAACGGAGCGAGTTCTAGAACTTCGCTTATGGGAAAGGGATTGAAAGTTTCACATATTTTTATAAATTATGTGGGAATAAGTGGCTTGTCGGGTTTATATATAGATTTGGGGGAATCCAAACCCTCTATCTTTACAACAGGATAGGGAACAAGTAAGCACGGAGCGAGTTCTAGAGATTTTGTTGTTCGGGAGAAGGATTAAACGATTTCGTAGAGGGGGAGGAATGCAGTTTTTGGTGAATTATGTGGGAATAAGTTGCTTGTCGGGTTTAACGTTTGATAGAAGCAGAGAGTACTTAAGTAATCAAGTGTTTTAACTAGAACATTAAAAATGACTTCATATATTTAGAGGAAAGGAATGCATATGTGGGAATGAGTGGCTTGTCGGGTTTGGCGTTGATTGTACGTGATGTTAAGTTGTATTTTTGATAGAAGTCAAAGGCGCTTAATTTTTTTTTTTTTCCATTTGAATGATAGAAGTACCTTAAATATTTAGAGAAAGGGATCCATATTTTGGTCAATTATGTGGGAATAAGTGGCTTGTCAGGTTTGGCGATGATTGTACTTGTATTCCCGATACCAAGAAGCAAAATGCTCCTCAGTAATCAGCTTTGGTGTGTACAATGTTTTTAGAGGAAAGGAATGTAGTTTTTCGTAAATTGTGTGGGAATGAGTGGCTTGTCGGGTTTGGCGGTGATAGCACGTGATGTTGATAACTTGTATTTTTTATTTTTAGAAGCCAAGGACACTTAAACAATCAGCTTTTATTTGTAGGATGTCAAAAGTGCCAGTGATGTTTCTGTGCAGAAAGAAGCAGACCGCATTGAAGGATGGGGATTCGAGTAGTAATAATAATAATAATAATAATAATAATAATAATAATAATAATAATAAACACAAAAGCATCAAATAAGGAAACAAAAGCGCAGAAGAGTGTCATTATCAAATCCGGACGGAAGGAGAGAGTGGCGTCAGACCTCTTGATAAGAGCCACGACTGGCCAGGGACTCGATTTCATTCGACGTAGAAAATCAGTTTGAAAGGTTCGTATATTTTGAATAATATGCGAAGGAAACTGGTCGATTTCGTAGGCAGATTCTAATTCCTGGTTGTTGAAGGAGTTCTTTTTCATCGTAGTCTTAATCCGTTCGTCTCTTGTTTCGTGAGAAAAGTGGTCATTTCTGCGAAGCTGGTTTTCGCTGGTCGATCCTTCGTCCATCCTTGGTGACAAGTGTTGGGTCTGACAGATACAGGGAGAGAGAGAGAGAGAGAGAGAGAGAGAGAGAGAGAGAGAGAGAGAGAGAGAGAGAGAGAGATGACACAAAGTGGTGGGTATGACAGATCTCGACACAGAGAGAGAGAGAGAGAGAGGAGAGAGAGAGAGAGAGAGAGAGATGACATGTGATGCGCTTGTGTGCGTGTGTACGTGCATCCTTCCTGTGCGTCACCACTTTGATGGCATTTTAGGGGGGGGGGTAGTGGGTAGGAGACGATAACGGGGGTTAAGGGAGGGGTATAGGGTACTAGAAGAATGAGCACCTCCCCATTCTGCAAAATGACCAGTTCTCGAGTGATAGGTGCGGAGGAAGGAAAGTCCCTATCCTAGATTTCGCGAGACGCCCTCCTCTCGAGTTGTGCCCGGCTGTGAGACAGTGTCACGTGACTTAGCGTTCAGATTGTTGTTAGATATTGTTAAAAGTACCTCCCAAAGGTCGTCTGAAGCTTTACCTTGCCCTTGGAATGGATTAAACCCCGAATCTCTCGACTCGCACCCACTCGGTTCCTCCTCCCGACGACTCTGAAAATGTCTCTGGAGAGCGAAGGCAGATCCGAAGACGCCCTCAAGAGATGTCGTCTGATTCCTCCTGAAGAAGAGATCAGGGTCAGCCCCGTCGTCCTGTCCTCAGTGCCCCCTCAGAGTCCGTGCCAGGAGCCTCCACCTCCTCCTCCTCCTCCTTCGTCGAGTATGACCCTGGATTCCCCTTGGTACTCTGCAGAAGGCGCGGTTGTCGATCAACATGCCGTCGCATCCAGCGTCCTTGGGAACTTCAGCGTCGTGTCGTCTTCAGTGGATCATCAGACAGTGACGTCCTACGGGCACATGGGCGCCGCTAGCGGCGGCGGCGCCGTCGAGGACCTCCGGGAGGAGGGAGACCTCCACCAGCCTTGGTACACCTGCCTCTACTCGCCCCCGTCCTTACAGCAATCTCCCCTTCAGGAGTTAGTCGACGCGACTTCCAGCGGCAACAGCAGCGCCGCCGTAGTCGAAGGGCACTCGTACCCAATGCCCCATCACGCGGGCTACTCCCTGGTGGGTCCCGCTTCCTCCTCCGCGTCGGGCGTGTACCCGGGTCCTCTGGCCATGAAGCTGGAGGAACCCAGGCAATCTGAGGAGGTCATGGCGGGCCTGAACATGGAGAACCCGAGTGGGTTTGATTGCGTGGGGCTTCGCGTGGAGGATTACCGCCTGGGAGGGCACGCGATGCCCGAGGAGGAAGACGGGTCTGTCAACCTGATGACGGCAGCTGCTGCTTCCACAGGGGCGTGGATGGTGGATGACATGGCCTCTGGGGGCACCACTTGGCCCTCTGTCAAGATGGAAGCCTGGAGCAATCCCCACGGTTGCAGTAGGTGAGTGCACACAGATGTTATGCGACTGGAACCTCAAAGGTTCAGTCGATCATTTGGAACCTCAAGGTTCAGTCGGCCAATTGGAACCACATAGGTTCAATTGGTCAATTGGAACCTCAAAGGTTCAGTCGGTCATTTGGAACCTCAAAGGTTCAGTCGGCCAATTGGAACCACAAAGGTTCAATTGGTCAATTGGAACCTCAAAGGTTCAGTCGGCCAATTGGAACCACAAAGGTTCAATTGGTCAATTGGAACCTCAAAGGTTCAGTTGGAACCTCGGAAGTTCAGTTGGTCATTTGGAACCTCAAAGGGTCAGTTGGTCAATTGAACCTCAATGTATTTAAGTCAGTATTTTCTTAAGGTGGGCTTCTTATTCCATATGGATAGGGTTCTTCATCTACTGAATATATATATATATATGTATATATATTATATATATAATAATATTTTTGTGTATATATATAAATTTATATAGTATGTAATTTTACAGACATTTTTCATAAAAAATTATATATATTATTATTATTGCCGAGGAGGAGGAAATATAATTAAGAAATAAATAAATAAATAACTAGAATACCAACTTATATATATATTGCAAGTATAGAATAACAACCTATATTATCATTCATTATTTGGCAGCAACCGGATAAATGCATGATGATACTAATTAGTCGAGCATAAATAGAATATATATATGAAGGTATATATGCCATATATATAGGGTTGACTATCCTAGAATGTTTAAATCATATATATCTCCCACTAAAGCCAGGCAGCACTTTATTTGTCCATTTCTGTAATAAACAATTTAAATGTTGGCTGGAGCATATTTTCAGCACTTGTTTCTGAGATTGATGTTCACTAGTAGAATATGGAGTTGGTGATAAATTACAATGAAGATTATATAGGAAAAACATGAAGAATGTGAAATTTACCTCCGATGTTAAGGATAAACGTTTCTTAGAACTCGAGGGTGTCTAAATAAGTCCCTAGTGGTTTTGAGGCCTCATTCCTCCCGTTGGCGATGGATCTGGCGGTAAGCGTTTCTTGGGTCATTTCTTCAAAGGCGAGTTAAAGCTGTAATTATTTCCACGCCTCTTTTTCTTCATATTGTTAGTTTGCTTGATGATGGCAGATTCAGCATCTTTCTTTTGTTCACAAGACAGCTACTCTTGATAACCATTTATCCATTCCAGTTAATGATATGTTGAAATTTTCTGTCCTTACAAAACATTCCCGAAACTCTGAGTTCGTAACGTGCTGATTTTTTTGCTCTTTTATTCTTTGCTTTGAGTCAGTTTACGAAGCATGACTGTCCTCAATTGATAAATTTCAAAAACTATTCTACAGAATCTTGTAAACTCCGGCTTCTTCCCTTTTGTTATTTTATTTCAAATTTATAATTGTATCACTTCCTGGATTTCAAATAATGGAAAATGAAACTCTTATCAGAACTTATTGCTTGCTTTTAAGAATGTTTTCATCGCTATGGAGCTTTAATTTAAGTTCAGAATCTATTTTCAGTTGTATATACACTCCTGCTCTATATTTTATTTTGCTTTTATGGGCTGAAACCATAAGTTATAACGTTCGCACAGTTAGGTGTTGGCGGAACGTTTAACTTTTAAATCCTTCCCACTCATTTCATATCCTAAAGTCCTCTGAGAATGAGTTGCACCCTACCATTTTTTACGACGTGGTACTTAAGAAATGAATGTAGGAGACAGCGAAGGTGGGTTTCACGATATACTGTAACCAGAGAGCTGTTCTGTTTTCGATGATCAGTACATCTAGCACACAGCGCCTTCGTCTTTTCCTAATTTAGAATTTATGGTCCCGATACTTATTAACTTCCTTAAAGTCCCCCACTATTGTGCCATTGTAAAATATCATTGAGGGCTGATAGACGACCAAATAACCTTCCATCCAAAATATTTGATGGAAAATAAACGATATCCACCTTTTTTTGTAAAAATTACCATTGACACGTTATTAGTTACAGAGAGGTTATAAGGTTAAAGACATCTATGTTCAAGAGGAAAATTCTTCATACACACACACTCTCTGAGAAAAACAACACGTCGGTCATACTTTAGTAAATATTAAAAGACTGATTAGGAACAGCGTTTGAGGGGATGTTTAAACTATTTAAAACGGTATGTTCTTCTGCAGTGATCCTCATGGTTAGAAGAACAGACCGTTTTAAATCTTGGAGTTTCATCTGCTTGTAAAACCTGGTCCTGAGAGTAATCTTAATTTCCTAGTTGCTTTTGATAAACATTTTGCAAAAACAACTATGACAAGAAAGAGGCATATCTCAAAGGCATTTTGCTAAATGTCTTGGAGCAAAATAACAACAAAAATTGCTCCCGTGAAAAGATTCCAAAATGCATTAGTTAGCTTAAGAAAAAGGGGGATATCATCATCACAAAATCTGACAAAGACGGGAAAATAGTTCTGTTAGACAAGGAGACATACATCAATAAAGTTCAAGAACTTCTAAACGATGCGGAGACCTACGACAAATTAACGAAAGATCCCACAACAAATATTGCTGCTCAGTTTAACAAATCAGTTAGAACCATAGGGGGCAATAAAAAGACATAGAATTACTAGAGACATTCAAGGTAATCAACCCCTCTCTCCCCTATTTTTACGGCCTCCGAAAACACATAAAGATGGGATTCCTTTACGCCCCATAATATCTAGCAGGGGCTCTTTCATGTACAAATTATCAAAATGGCTCGCAGACTTGTTATCACCCTTTCTAGGAACCTTCATCCTCCCACGTCAAACATGCAGAAGATTTCATACAAAAATTTAATAGTTTAAACATCCCCTCAAACAACATCAAACTGCTCAGTCTAGACGTCGATTCATTATTTACTAAAGTCCTGATTGCCGACGTGTTGTTTTTCTTAGAGAGGAAGTTACAACCATATGAAGACCATTTTCCTCTTGGCATAGATAAAACTTTAAAACTTATCAACCTCTGTGTAACTAACAACGTGTTTTTCTTTCAATGGTACTTTACAAACAAAAATTTGGCTGTAGCATGGGAAGTCCCCTATCACCCCTTCTAGCAAACTTGTACATGGAATATTTCGAAAACAGAACTTTTGTCGTCTATCAAACCCCATAACATGATCTGGCTTAGATACGTAGATGATATCTTTTACTTTCTGGGACAATAGCTGGGGGACTTTAAGGAATTTTTTAATAGGCTAAATTCGCTAGTTCCGACCATAAAATTTAAAACAGAATGGGAAAAGGACGGAAAACTGCTGTTCCTAGATGTACTGATCATAAGAAAACAGAACAGGTATGCATTTACAGTATATAGAAAACCCACCTTCGCTGTCTCCTACATTCATTTCTTAAGCTACCACGACGTCTCCGTAAAAATCATGGTAGGGTGCAACCTATTCTCAGAGGACTTAGGATATGTTCAAATGAGTACCTGGATCAAGAATTTAACACGATCCGCCAACACCTAACGCAACTGCTCTATCCACCACACATTATCGAGAGGGCTATTAATAAAGCAAATAAAATATACTACAGAGGTCCCACTCACAACAGACAAATAGATTTCAACAACAAAATAAAGCTTCCATACGATGAAAAAACATCCAAAAGGCCACCGAGCAACTCAGTTCTGATAATCCTTTCATTTTCCATTATCCCAAATCCATCGGGAGTTCGCTCGTTAACGTATACTTAAATAACAAAAGGAAGAAGCCGGAGTTTACAAGATACCGTGTAGTAATTGTCATGACATTTATGTAGGCGAGACAGGTAGATCGCTCTCGCAAAGAATAACAGAGCACAAAAGATCAGTACGTTACGCTTTCGAGAGTTCGGGAATTTTCCTACATATTAGAAATACAGGGCATGTCATTAACTGGAGTGGGGCGAGTTGGTTTTCAAGAGTAGCTGTCCGTACAAAAGAAAGATGCTGAAATCTGCTATCATCAATCAAACCAACAATATGAACCTGTCAGGAGGACATTGGAAATCGGACGCCATTGACACCTTTAATCCTCGCACCCTTTTTGAAGAAGATGACCCAAGAAACGCGACCGCCAGATCCATCGCCAAACGGGAGCTAATGAGGCCAAAACCACTAGGAATTTGGTCAATCTCTCCTTCTTAAGAAACGCCACCTCCTTAACATCGGAGGCCCAAGGCCACACCTTCATGTTTTTGTATATATACCATTGTAACTTTCCACCTGTCCATATTCTACCAGTGAACAGGGGCACAGAAACAAGTGCCCGAAATATATGGTTTCAACGTTTAAATAGTGTTTTATGGGCCTTCTTATTTTCATATTACACTGTAGTATTACAGGAAAAGACATTCATATATATATATATATATATATATATATATATATATATATATATTAGAAATTATATTTTCTACTGACTCGGCAATAATAATAATAATAATTTTATAATAGCAACACTGTGGAAATTCTACCCTCCAAATATTGATTGATTCATTTACGTCATTGGCGTCGCAGCTCTTTAGGTCATCGACGTTGAAAATATTTTTTTAACCATGGGTAACTTGGTTTTGAAAAAATATATGTATTTTAAATTCAAGATACATTTAATAACAAAAAGAGCAGCTTAGTTCATGCATGTTTTATAATACAATAATACAATCGTTGTTTTTTATAGAAATTTGGTAGCATTTGCCGCCAAGTTACAATCAATCTATAGTCTGTCTTTTTTCAAGAGTTGATGGTAAATATCCCAAGTGAAATCATTCAGGTTAATCCTTTAACACAGTGTTTATTATATCTATATATATATATATATATATATATATATATATATATATATATAGAGAGAGAGAGAGAGAGAGAGAGAGAGAGAGAGAGAGAGAGAGAGAGAGAGAGAGAGAGAAAAGAAATGTGACATTTACCTTCCTCAACAAGCACTCCAACGCATCAGCCAATCAGAGGCAAGATAAGAAAAAAATCCTTTAGATACCATCTGCTGAAATTTACCATTTCAACGGGGGCTTCGGAAACCTCGCCTTTCTCCGGTGTTCCCCTTTATAATTTTCATTTTTATCTTAATAATCACTGGCTAGGTCAGGTTCATCGGGTTGCCCCTCCCCGGCGGCCTCTGCGACTCCTAACACGGAAGACCATCTGGAAAGTTGTGTAATTTAATGTCTTCCATATTTTTTTTTTTCCATGGGTTGCCGACGCCGTCGGCCTTCCAGCTAGGAATTGACTGAATCAGACTTTGGTTGATAAACATTATTATTATTATTAGTATTATTATTATTATTATTATTATTATTATTATTATTATTATTATTTAATGCGGTTGAATTTTCATAAGGTTCCCACGAGAGAGAGAGAGAGAGAGAGAGAGAGAGAGAGAGAGAGAGAGAGAGAGAGAGAGAGAGAGAGAAATAGCGACTAAGAGAGATAACGATAGATACAGAGAGGAAGAGAGAGAGAGAGAAATAGCGATTGAGAGAGAGAGAGAGAGTTAAGTATACCTTAGCTTAACCAGACCACTCAGCTGATTAACAGCTCTCCTAGAGAGGGCTGGCCCGAAGGATTAGATTTATTTTACGTGACTAAGAACCAACTGGTTACCTAGCAACGGGACCTACAGCTTATTGTGGAATCCGAACCACATTATAGCGAGGAAATGAATTTCTATCACCAGAAATAAATTCCTCTAACTCTTCATCAGCCGGCGACAGCGATAGAGAGAAAAAGAGATCGACAGACAAGAGAGAGATAGAGAGAAAAAGAGAGACAGAGAGAGACAGAGAGAGAGAGATTGAGAGAGAAAGAGAGATATCATAGACGAAGAGAGAGAGAGAGAGAGAGAGAGAGAGAGAACGATAGATAGAGAGAAAGAGAGAGCGAGAGATAGATATAGAGAGAAAGAGAAACAGCAAAAGCGAGAGAGAGAGAGAGAGAGAGAACGATAGATAGAGAGAGAGAGAGAGCAGAGATAGATATAGAGAGAAAGAGAAACAGAAAGAGAACAGAGAGAGAAGAGAGAGAGAGAGAGAGAGAGAAAAAGAGAGAGAGAGAGAGAGAGAGAGAGAGAGAGAGAGAGAGAGTCACAGGAAGCAGCAATTGCGGAAATTTTGAAAGGCCGAACGTAAAACCGGAATGTCTAGAATTCTAATAAGTGAATCCTGTAGTTTTATTTCTTATATTTTTGTCATACATAAAATTATTTTGTTGAATTCGGCTTCGAGTTATGTTATAAAATCACTTTCGCTTGATTTGGGCCATTAGATATTATGAAATATTATTTTGTGTGTTCAGTTTTCACGTGAGTTATAAAATAATTTTTATAATTTTTATATTTTTAGATTAAAATACATAAAATTGTTTTTTTAACTTTAGGTTTTGTTTATAAAATACTAGAATTTTTATTTTCTCTCTGTTTAGTGTTAATGTGAGTTATAAAATTGCATTCCATATTTTTTTTTATTGAAATACATAAATAAAATAGTTTTTTATCTTTTGATTTTGTTTATAATATATTAAAAAAAATTTATTTTCTCTGTCTAGTATTAACATGAGTTATAAAATTACATTGCGTATTTTTTATCATTTTAAAATTTAGATTAGTTCAAGATATAAACATTTCTTTCAGTCCAAAAATTTTTAAGTCCAAGATATAAAAATTGTTTTCAGTCCAAAAATTTTCTAGTCCAAGATGTAAAAATTGCTTTCAGTCCAATAATTTTTGTAGTCAAAGATACAAAGATTGCTTTTAGTCCAATAATTTTAAAATTAAATTGACATATTTTATCATTGCAAAAATTTATTTTGTAGATTATCTTTATAATTTTTGAAAAGTTCGAAGTTGAAAAATAATTTGATGTGTGGATATTTTTATTATAAGTAACAGTAATTTGGGATATGAATATTTTTATTATAAGTATCAATAATTTATTTACGAATATTTTCATAAGTAACAATAATTTGTATGAATATTTTTACTATAAGTAACAATAATTTATATATGAATATTTTTGTTATAAGTAACAATAATTGAATATATGAATATTTTTCTAAGTAACAATAATTTGATGTATGAATATATTTCTTAGTAACAATAATTTGATGTATGAATATCTTTCTAAGTAACAATAATTTGATATATGAATATTTTCATAAGTAACAATAATTTATATATGAATATTTACATAAGTAACAGTAACTCACTTATGAATATTTTCATAAGTAACAGTAACTTACTTATGAATATTTTTATAAGTAACAACAATTTGGTGTATGAATATTTCATAAGTATCAGTAGGTTAATATAAGTAAGAAGCCTTCAACCAACCTGGTATGAGGTGCACTGTAGGCATTGCTTAAGGTTTATTTGCAGCGTCCCTTAGACCCCTAGCTGCAACCCCTTTCGTTCATTTTACTGCACCTCCTTTCATATTCTCTTTCTTCCGTCTGACTTTCCAGCTCCTCTAACGCTTGATTCATAGTTTTCCTCCTGTTACACCTTTCAGATCATTTTACTGTCAATTTCCGTTTCAGCGCTGGATGACCTCGTAGGACCCAGTGCTTGGCCTGTGGCCTAAATTCTGTATTCAATTCAGTGTTAATATGTTCTCCATTTTAGAATTTTAGTAGTAACAAGTTTAAAAGTAGAAATGATTTTTAGTTAAATATTCTTAAAAGTAACAATAGTTTAACTAAACTTGGAATATATATATATATATATATGTATATATATATATATATATATATATATATATATATATATATAATTTTTTTAGAATATTGCACTATGAATTATATAATTTTCAATAAATACAATGCTATATTAAATTATATAATTTTCAATAAATACCTCTCCACATTTTTGTGGCCAGTACAATAAATTAAAACTACAAACTGTATTTTGAAGGGCAATACAATAAATTTTAAATACATGTCTATATTTTTAGGGTCAGTACAGTAAATTAGAAATACATACTATATCTTTAAGGGCAATGCAATTTTTAAAAAATATATTCTACATTTTTAGGGGGCAATACAATAAATTAAGAATACAAACTGTATTTTTAGGGGCAAAATTTATCCAGAAAAATACAAAAAGTTGTGTGTATTTTTTCTGGTAATTCTGAAATTAATGAACAAATTTTGGATGTAATTTGTAATGGCATTGAAATTCCTGTGTTAAATTACGTGACACTTTTAGGGTTCTGTAAAAGAATAGAGATGGATATCTGTCTGTCCGTCCGCACTTTTTCTGTCTGCACTTTTTCTGTCCACTTTTTCGGTCCGCACTTTTTTCTGTCCACTTTTCCGGTCCTCACTTTTTCTGTTAGAACTTTTTTCTGTCCGCACTTTTTCTGTCCGCACTTTTTTATGTCCACTTTTCCGGTCCTCACTTTTTCTGTTAGAACTTTTTTCTGTCCACTTTTTCTGTCCGCACTTTTTTCTGTCTGCACTTTTTCTGTCCACACTTTTTCTGTCCGCACTTTTTCTGTCCGCACTTTTTTCTGTCCGCACTTTTTTCTGTCCGCACTTTTTTCTGTCTGCACTTTTTCTGTCCACACTTTTTCTGTCCGCACTTTTTCTGTCCGCACTTTTTTCTGTCTGAGCTTTTTTCTGTCCGCACTTTTTTGTCTGCACTTTTTCTGTCTGCACTTTCTGCACTTTTTCTGTCTGCACTTTTTCTGTCCGCACTTTTTCTTCTGTTATTTTTCTGTCCGCACTTTTTCTGTCTGCACTTTTTTCTGTCCGCACTTTTTCTGTCTGCACTTTTTCTGTCTGCACTTTTTTCTGTCCGCACTTTTTCTGTCTGCACTTTTTCTGTCTACACTTTTTCTGTCCACACTTCTGTCAGTCCTCACTTTTTCTTTTCTGCCCCTCGGATGATAAAAACTACTGAGGAGGCTAG
Organism: Macrobrachium rosenbergii; assembly: GCF_040412425.1. NCBI lineage: Eukaryota > Metazoa > Arthropoda > Malacostraca > Decapoda > Palaemonidae > Macrobrachium > Macrobrachium rosenbergii. The sequence continues at coordinate 30,368,406 of NC_089785.1, forward strand.
AGGGCTGCAAATTGGTATGTTGATCATCCACCCTCCAATCTTCAAACATACCAAATTGCAGCCCTCTAGCCTCCTCAGTAGTTTTTGTTTTATTTAAGGTTAAAGTTAGCCATAATCGTGCATCTGGCACCGCTATAGGTGCCAACAACACAGGCCATCACTGGGCCATGGCTGAGAGTTTCATACAGCATTTTATGCTGTACAGAAAGCTCGATTGCGCCGAAGAATCTGTAGTATTTAGAACCACTTCTTATTCATCTAGTATCAATTAGCGGTCACCCATTCAGGTACTGAACACGCCCGCGTCAATGAATCCCCCTCCCTCCCTGTCAGGTCACTCCTTCCCACATATATTCTGCGAAACAGCTACTGCTTCTGTTCCTCCACTGCCGGGCTTTGAAATTCGCCTCTCCTTCCGTTTTCCCATTTGTCCTATAGCTTTCTTTCCTCCTAGAGGTTGAGGGGGGGCTTGTTCCTCCCTGTAGGATCAATCCTAGGCTTTTTTTTTTCCACATTGGTCTTTTTTTTTTTTTTTTTTGCTCTTTGAGGATGATTTTACCAGTTTCTGACTTTTTAGCTAATTGTTTTATATATATATATATATATATATATATATATATATATATATATATATATATATATATATATATATATATAAAACCACCACAGTAAGAAATTAGCTAAATACAGTTGACCAGCAGATGCACTTTATGAGTATTGAAGGATGGTACAAGTTGTCTGATAAATAACGACTGTAGGCTTGTTAGATCTTGAGGGTTGGCAGTAGGACCGATGACACTAAAATCTTCGTTCTCAATGGAGGTTTTACAGTGTTTAGAATGATTCCTGATATTGGAGTGCTGTGGGTTCGAGATTCTGCCAACTGTGCGGAAACTAACTCCCCGATTACATCTATGCGCGCCTTAAGAACCCTACAGGTGGATCCCACGTAAATCCCTGAAATACATTTAGGGCAAGTATATTTATAGAGGACACATTAGGACACAGCTGCTGATCCTGTACTTTAAACGAAGAGCCAATACTAAGAGGATCTTTGGGAATTCATTGGCTGATATGGCTGGGAAATGCTCTTGGATAATTTTCGTAAATCTTTTTTGAAAGGTTAGGTCACTGATGTATGGGAAGGTTGCAGAGAAATTCATTTTTGTACCGTTAGGACTTGAGGTCCTCTAGAGAAATGTTTATTTAGTAATAGATTTAACTTTCTATACACTAGCATTCCAGTTAGATGCGAGGACCAGTGCTCTATTAGGAAGGGTCAAAATGGAATTGATCTTGAAATTCAAATAACAGCTACTATAAAAACTAGATCCGAATCCTGTAAAAAGTTTTCTTTCTAAAAATCGTGGTGTTAAAAGAATTGTTTTCTCTATATACTTGAACGTCCAGGAATGACAGACATTTGTTGTCTTTTTCTATAGAAAATTTCATATTCGGGTGGAATGTATTCACGTATTCACCCTTGAAGCGAACTGACGTATCGTGCGGTTAAATTTATTAAAAGTGGACTCAGGATCAGGGAATAACTTGTCAAGAATCAGTTCGATGGTCTCACCAACTGGAATATTCGTAAACAGAGATTCGATATATATATATATATATATATATATATATATATATATATATATATATATATATATATATATATATATATATATATATATATATATATATATATTTACTTTATTCATTTATTATTTTCTAAAAATAAATTTCATTTTCAAAACAAAAAAAACTCAGGTCAATCAAAGTCATATCCATTTTATTTTCCAATTGTCTTTATTTTCTCATTTTCTTCGCAGCGTTACGCGAGACCCTGTAACCCCCTTCGGTTTTTTATAGATTACATAAAAGATGGCAATCGATTTAATTTTATCCCTGATTTTTTATCTGGCGTCGCGTCCAAAGCTGCAAATTTGATATCGAGTCGGAATTTGGCTTAAAATTGATCCAATTCTTTCGCTATTTCCGGCTGTGTAGAGACACCAGGTCGATGCTCATTTGTTTCCACATTAATTAATGGTCGTTTGTGGATGTGGGAAAATGAATAATTATTTATAATTGTTGACAATTATCTCACTCGTCGATTAGATCCTTATCTTGATGTCGGGGCGAAGATAAAGTCGCCGTCTCCCAGACAGAGAGAGAGAGGGGGGGGGGAGTGTGAGAGAGTGTGTGTGTGTGTGTTTTGGAGTGCTTCACGAAGCATCTACTGCTGCTGCTGCTGCATCCCATCTCTCCAGGCAAGCAAGAAGAGGCACGAAGCACGACGCAAGCGTCATGAAGACGCACAGGTAATAATGTCGCCAGGCGTATCTTGTAGAAGCGAAGGGATCATGTTTCACGTAATGATTTATTTTTGGCGATTTTCGTTTGTCTTCTGTTCAAACAACTGACGGATCTTCGTCGTCGCGCGTGTGTGTGTGTGGAGCCTTTAGCAACAGGTGTGCTCTCTCTCTCTCTCTCTCTCTCTCTCTCTCTCTCTCTCTCTCTCTCTCTCTCTTTGATGCTTTATAAGCCTAGGGGCCTTTATTGTGAGGCTACATTGCACGTGTCAGACATTCGCTGCGTGGTACCTTTAGCAATAGTTATGGCTCTCTCTCTCTCTCTCTCTCTCTCTCTCTCTCTCTCTCTCTCTCTCTCTCTCTCTCTCTCTCTCTCTCTCTCTCTCTCTGGCCTTACTGTGACTCGATGTTGCATGCAACAGACCGCATAAGTTTGTTGCAAAATCCACAAATACTTGGATTGGTTTTCATTCTCTTCATAGGCGAGTGTTTCGGCTTCTGCAAACTTCTTTATTCATCTTCTCTCAGTTGTTTGAGTGGATTACATCTAGCGCTGTGGCATTTCTTGATTTATTTATGCAATTGGTTTAGTTATTCGTTTGTGCAAAAGTGAAGAAATTTGAAATTATCTTTCGGTGAAGTAGGCTAGTCACTTTTCGTAGTGACTCTCATGTTTTTAAATATAAATCTGGTTCAAATTTCGTTCCATATATATTAAATGATGTTCCATATTGTCATTAACATTCCCTCCTCTGTGATATGTTAAATTTAACCGTTTATATAATAATAATAATAATGATAATAATAATATTTAATCACAAATTACTGAAGCCATTGTGGTTAAGCCATAGGCATTTACCCCAAATTTCCTTATTTTAATGAACATTTTAACCGACCTATGGCTTCGTCTTCTCCAGTTTAACCTTCTTCAAGGTTACCCGTTTGGGGAAGGTTTACCACGTGAATTTGATAAGGAAAAAGAAAAAAAAGAATATTAGGTAACCGAACCGATATCAGTCGCCTGAAGTGACTCCCTTGAAAAATAGAACTTGGCAACTGTAGTCGACTGCCGTTTTCATTCGTGGGAATTTTCAAAATTTTATTTATTTTTTTCGGTGTTTATTTTAGCATATCGGGAATAGTTTTGTATTGTTGTGATGGGATTTTTTTGTCTTTTTTTAAACTGATTATGTTATCTTTTAGTTTAGTTTAAGGCAGCAATTTTATGTGATTTTTTACGAATATTTTTTCCATTTTTCGTAATATTTATATTTGCTGGTCGCTTCGTTTTTTCATTTAAAATAAAAATCAATGAATAATGGACAGTGCGCTATGAGTGTGTCATTTTTTCAGGACCAATATTTGGCCTTCAATTATCCATAATATGTCGCTGTGTCAAGTTTGTTGTTAAATATAAAAATGTGTTTTTACGTAAACATTTTGCAATTTTTAGCCTGATGATTATAGTAGCCTACTATACTTCTATAGTCAGAATTCATTCCAATTTTTCAGACGAACATCATGCAATTATAATTGTATGTATTCATAAAACCGGCATTAGGATTCGTCTAAAACATTCTGACGGGATTAGTTTGGCTTTGAAGGACGAATACTTCGAGAGAAATTGATAGGCCTGTGAATTTTTCTTTTTGTGTTAAACCTTTCAGACCTTTGTGTTCCTCCTGTTACACCTTTCAGACCTTTCTGTTCCTCTTGTTACATCTTTCAGACCTTTCTGTTCCTCCTGTCACACCTTTCAAACCTTTCTATTCCTCCTGTTACACCTTTCAGACCTTTCTGTTCCTCCTGTTACACCTTTCAAATCTTTCTGTTCCTCCTGTTACACCTTTCAAACCTTTCTATTCCTCCAGTTACACCTTTCAAACCTTTCTGTTCCTCCTGTTACACCTTTCAGACCTTTCTATTCCTCCTGTTACACCTTTCAGACCTTTCTATTCCTCCTGTTACACCTTTCAAACCTTTCTGTTCCTCGTTACACCTTTCAAACCTTTCTGTTCCTCCTGTTACACTGTTACACCTTTCAAACCTTTCTATTCCTCCTGTTACACCTTTCAAACCTGTTACACCTTTCAGACCTTTCTGTTCCTCCTGTTACACACCTTTCAAACCTTCTGTTTCCTCCTGTCACACTTTCAGACCTTTCTGTTCCTCCTGTCACACCTTTCAAACCTTTCTATTCCTCCTGTTACACCTTTCAAACCTTTCTATTCCTCCTGTTACACCTTTCAGACCTTTCTATTCCTCCTGTTACACCTTTCAGACCTTTCTGTTCCTCCTGTTACACCTTTCAGACCTTTCTGTTCCTCCTGTTACACCTTTCAGACCTTTCTGTTCCTCCTGTTACACCTTTCAAACCTTTCTATTTCTCCTGTTACACCTCAAACTCTATTCCTCCTGTTACACCTTTCAGACCTTTCTGTTCCTCCTGTTACACCTTTCAGACCTTTCTGTTCCTCCTGTTACACCTTTCAAACCTTTCTGTTCCTCCTGTTACACCTTTCAAACCTTTCTATTCCTCCTGTTACACCTTTCAGACCTCTCTATTCCTCCTGTTAAACCTTTCAGACCTTTCTGTTCCTCCTGTTACACCTTTCAGACCTTTCTGTTCCTCCTGTTATGCCTTTCAATAAACCTTTTTATTCTCAGTTTCCCTTTCAGCGCTGAGTGTGACCTCATTATCATAGGTCCCAAGCACTTGGCCCTGGGCCTTAGGCCTAAATTTTATATTTACCATTCCATGTAGGCCTATGAATAAGTGTGGTTTTGGTGTTCTCTGTGAATTCATCTATTATTATTATTATTATTATTATTATTATTATTATTATTATTATTATTATTATTATTATTATTATTATTATTTCTTGTGTCTGTATTTCGTTTTATTTCCTTCTGTTATTTATTTCTAATGAACGCCATAATATTCCTTGGAAGCTTGAATTTCAAGTCAGTGGCCCCCTTGGGCTTGCTCCATATTAATTGGGTTCACGATTTTAATAATAATGATAATAATTATTATTATTTATTTTTATTTTTAAGAATATGAACCCTATTAATATGGAGCAAGCCCAAAGGGACCACTGACTTGAAATTCAATATGATTATCTAGTGAATTTATCTAATATTATTATCATTAATTATTATTATTATAACTTATAATTTAGCTAATATAAATATTATTATTATTATCGTAAAATTTTAGCCAGACAGCTACGCCAGAAAAACCCGAAGGTATGCTGCGCACTTCCCAAGGCAAACTGTAGGCGTCGCCTTCTCGCAGGCCCTTCGTAAGACTATCTTAACCTCACCACTGACTCTCTCTCTCTCTCTCTCTCTCTCTCTCTCACCCCATAGGAAAACTGAGAGTAAGAGGTTTAAAAGGTGTAACGGGAGGAAAACCTCGCAGCTGCACCATCAAACACTGTTAGAAAAAGGTGGAGAGTGAGATGGAAGAAAGAATACGGATGGAGGTACAGTAAAAGTAATGAAAGGGGTTGCAAAGAAACTCAAGTAATGAATATGGTGCAGTGCGTGAGGTGCACTGTAGTCATTACTTGAGTTTCTTTGCAGCGTCCCTTCAACCCCCTAGCTGCAACCCCTTTCATTCCTTTTGCTGTACCTCCATTCATATTCTCTTTCTTCCATCTTACTTTCCTCAACCCTCTTCTAACAGTGTCTGATAGTGCAGCTGCGAGGTTTTCCTCCCGTTACACCCTTTATACCGCTTGCTCTCAATTTTCCTGTCAGCGCTGAATGAACTCGTAGGTCCCAGCTCATGGCCTTTGGTCTAAATTTCATATTCTATCTAACTACCGACTCTCTCGTGCTTCCTTCCAGGTATGTAAGTGAGGAAGGGGGGGCGTACTGGTTGCCATCCGGGTGGCAGGTGGCTTCTGCAGGCATGATGGAAGAGAGCATGGAGTCTCCCGAGGAGCCGGTCACCTCCCCACAGGACGGCGCTTCCACCTCCGGTGGCAAGAGGCCGGACTCGAAGAAGTGCGGGGTCTGCGGCGACCGCGCCCTGGGCTACAACTTCAACGCCATCACGTGCGAGTCGTGCAAGGCCTTCTTCAGGAGGAATGCTCTCAAGAATAAGGTGGGGGTTTCTCTCTCGCTTTCGTTTCAGAGCAGTTATTTTTTTTTTCCCCTCTTATTCCTGTTTAATAACGTGAATACTTGACACCCTTCTAAAAACGTTTATAACTGCCTTTTTTAATAGTTCAAACGCCAAAAAAAACTCTTAAAATGCTTATAACTGCCTATTTTGATGGTTCAAACCCCCCAAAAAACTCTAAAAACGCTTATAACTGCCTTTTTTAATGGTTCAAACACCAAAAAAACTCTAAAACGCTTATAACTGCCTTTTTTAATAGTTCAAACCAAAAAAACTCTAAAAATGCTTATAACTGCCTTTTTTAATAGTTCAAACGCCAAAAAAACTCTAAAAACGCTTATAACTGCCTTTTTTAATAGTTCAAATGCCAAAAAAACTCTAAAAATGCTTATAACTGCCTTTTTTAACAGTTCAAACGCCAAAAAAACTAAAAACGCTTATAACTGCCTTTTTAATAGTTCAAACGCCAAAAAAACTCTAAAAATGCTTATAACTGCCTTTTTAATAGTTCAAACGCCAAAAAAACTCTAAAAACGCTTATAACTGCCTTTTTAATAGTTCAAACGCCAAAAAAACTCTAAAAATGCTTATAACTGCCTTTTTAATAGTTCAAACGCCAAAAAAACTAAAAATGCTTATAACTGCCTATTTTGATGGTTCAAACGCCAAAAAACTCTAAAAATGCTTATAACTGCCTTTTTAATAGTTCAAACGCCAAAAAAACTAAAAAATGCTTATAACTGCCTTTTTTGATGGTTCAAACGCCAAAAAAACTCTAAAAACGCTTATAACTGCCTTTTTAATAGTTCAAACGCCAAAAAAACTCTAAAAATGCTTATAACTGCCTTTTTAATAGTTCAAACGCCAAAAAAACTCTAAAAAACGCTTATAACTGCCTTTTTAATAGTTCAAACGCCAAAAAAACTCTAAAAATGCTTATAACTGCCTTTTTTAATAGTTCAAACGCCAAAAAAAACTCTAAAAATGCTTATAACTGCCTTTTTTAATAGTTCAAACGCCAAAAAAACTCTAAAAATGCTTATAACTGCCTTTTTTAATAGTTCAAACGCCAAAAAAAACTCTAAAAACGCCTATAACTGCCTTTTTTAATAGTTCAAACGCCAAAAAAAACTCTAAAAATGCTTATAACTGCCTTTTTTAATAGTTCAAACGCCAAAAAAAACTCTAAAAATGCTTATAACTGCCTTTTATAATAGTTCAAACGCCAAAAAAACTCTAAAAATGCTTATAACTGCCTATTTTGATGGTTCAAACGCCAAAAAAAACTCTAAAAACGCTTATAACTGCCTTTTTTAACAGTTCAAACGCCAAAAAACTCTAAAAATGCTTATAACTGCCCTTTTAACAGTTCAAACGCCAAAAAAAAAAAACTAAAAATGCTTATAACTGCCTTTTTAATAGTTCAAACGCCAAAAAAACTCTAAAAATGCTTATAACTGCCTATTTTGATGGTTCAAACGCCAAAAAAAACTCTAAAAATGCTTATAACTGCCTATTTTGATGGTTCAAACACCAAAAAAACCTCTAAAGACACTTATACCTGAGTATTTTAATAGTTTGATCACAAAAAATGCATTTCGTCACGAAAATTATGTGAAAAGACAGTGATTGGTGAATATTTCTCAATGAAAAATACCAAGAATAGGCGAAATTTCCACGAACAGTGCGCATATATGTTCCACAAAAAATTCCGCGAATAGGTGAAGCCGAGAAGCCGGAACCGGTAATAGGCAGGGGTCCACTGTAGATGAAATTCTCTCTCTCTCTCTCTCTCTCTCTCTCTCTCTCTCTCTCTCTCTCTCTCTCTCTCTCTCTCTCTCTCTCTCTCTCTCTCTCTCTCTCTCGTTTTAGAGTAGTTTTTCCCTGTTGTTCATCTTCAATAATGACAGATGAATGCGTGTTCATTAATAGTCACAGTATACAGTACTCGGCTTGTCCTGTCACAGTGATAATTTAATTCTGTAATTGTGTTTGTTGAATATCTGTAATTGTGTGTGTTTGTTGAATACTGGCTTGATGTCTTTTACTGATGTGTGTTTGTTGAATACTGAATTTATATCCTCCATTGTGAGTGTCTTGTATGTATGAAAGTACCAGTAATAGCATCTCATTTAATTTCATTCAGGACATAAATATTGAAAATTTGGAGCCATGCAACTCCGAACACTGAAAAAGAAAAAATTGTTCGTAAGTTGGTCTTACGCCTATGCAAATACAGCATGATATGAAGTCAGTACATTATTGCACTTTTTTATCCTAAAACACAGTACAGTACTGTACACTGTACATGCAGTACTATATTTTATAGAGCACAGTACTTTATTAATACGAATGATACATAAAAACCTAAATAAGTTGTGACGTAATACAGTTGTTTCTTACCAATCACAGTGTTAATTTACAATCACACGTTTGTTCGTATCTCTGAATGTTCGTAACTAGGGTAGCGCCTAAGATAATACATTACCAATTTACAGTCACGTTTGTTCGTATCTCTGAATGTTCATAACTAGGGTAGCGCCTGAGACAATACATTACCAATTTACAATCCCAATACCTGAATGTCAACTCTTTTGATTACCCAATACCTGTCATCTTTTTGATGTCATCTCTTTTTTTTCCCCAGGAGTTCCGTTGTCCGTTTCAAGACAGTTGCAAGGTGGACCAAGTGACGAGGCGGTTTTGTCAGAAGTGCCGTTTGAGAAAGTGCTTCGAGATCGGCATGAAGAAGGAGTGGATAATGACGGAAGAGGAGAAACAGAGGAAAAAACAGAAGATCGAAGAGAACCGCGCTCGGAAGATGGGCGATGCATATTCCGACGACGACAGTCTGAAAAGCAGCGTCCCGCCTTTCAGCCCGTTTTCCTCGGGTTCGACTGGCGAGGCAAATAAGCCGCAGGCGATAGTCGTCGGGGTGATCCGTAGCGAGGAGGAGTCATCTGCAAAGGTGAGGAACATTTGTTCTCGCGCAGATACTACAAACCTTTGTTCTTCACGTAGGCTTTTTCCCCGTAGAGGAGGGTTCTTCCTTAGGCCCCAGCTGCTACAAAACCCCTCTCATTCCTTTCACTGTACCTCCTTTCATATTCTTTCTTCCAACTTACTCCCCACCCTCTCCTGACAATTGATTCATAGTGCAATTGCAAAAGGTTTTCCTCCTGTTACACCTTTCAAACCTTTTTATTGTCAAATTCCTTTTCAGCGCTGAATGATCTCATAAGTTCCCGGCGCTTGGACCTTGGCCTAAATTCTATCTTCTATTCTGTACATAGACTTTAGCTCGCTAACTTGAGCTGGAACAGCCATTCAGACTTTATGACAAGTAGTAAACTTCCATCTTTTTCCCTCATGTATGTATATGTTTACATAATTCTGTATTCTGTGTCTTATGAGATTTTCTCGGAGTCTTCGTAATTAATAAATGAGATTCATGGCTGGGGTGCACTGAGAAGATTGTATCACACGTGAAGTTCTGAGATCGGAGGCTTCCATGGAAAGTAGATGGAGATGGTTTGAACATATGGTGAGGACGGGAGAGGCGCGGTCATTTAAGACAATGATAGACTGAAGGGATATGGCAGAAGTCTGACCAACCTATCGGGGTGCCCAGAAGTGTATGGAAATAAAGAAATCGGGTACAAAGTATGCAAGATAGAAGAGAAGTCCCTGCCCTTAAGACATTCATGTCGATGTTTATTGAAAGGAAAATGTTATATTCCTACAGGAAAAGTCTCTAAGGTCATATTTGCCTGTGGAAATCTTCATAGCTGTTACCCTGAGATACTGACTACACTGACCTTTCAGTGCAGCTTGCCAGTCGGAATGTTGACCAGGTAGCTTTTGGTGGACTCTTTCTGTAAAGTCTGTTCTTAATCTTGATGCTTTTCATTTATGCATAATTCTAAAAAATGTGTTTTTATCATTGCTGACATTACTTCAGTGAGAATCATCTGATCTCCAAATGCTGAAACTAGGACCAAATTCATCCCTACTCTCTGCTGATATCTCCTGAATTTCAGGTGTATCACTTTCTATTTCCCCATATTTATTTATGCATCATCTCTCTCTCTCTCTCTCTCTCTCTCTCTCTCTCTCTCTCTCTCTCTCTCTCTCTCTCTCTCTCTCTCTCTCTCTCTCTCTCTCTCTAGGGGTTTCAGTTTAAGATTCAAAGAAAGAGAAACAGCAATTTACGTTACGTTTTTCTATGTGCTCGGCCTCAAGAACAGTAAAGTGTTGTTACTTTGTAGTGGAAATGCTTTCGTTTGCTGAAGTAGAAACTTGTTAACATTCAAAATCCAATAAGAACACCTCAACTTAGCAGAGTTCTATACTTATCCATTACATTATTATGAGTATTTTTAGTTTTCTGAAAAAGAAAACTATTGTGACGGCTTTGTCTGTCCGTCCACACTTTTTCTGTCTACCCTCAGATCTTAAAAACCACTGAGGCTAGAGGGCTGCAAATTGGTATGTTGATCATTCACCCTCCAGTCATCAAACAGCAAATTGTAGCCCTCTAGCCTCCTGAGAAGTTTTTATTTTATTTGAGGTTAAAGTTAGCCATAATTGTACTTGTGGCAACGCTATAGGACAGGCCACCACCGAGCCATGGCTGTAAGCTTTATGGGCTGCAGCTCATACAGCATTATACGCTGTACAGAAAACGCAATTGCACCGAAGAAACTAAGGCGCATTTTTTTACTTGTTTGTTATGCTGCCATTTTAGACGTGACACATTTTTGGATAATTCTTTTGAATTGAATATTAAATGTAAAGTACAGCTTAGTTTAGGTTAGAAGTTATATGAAATTGCTGCTAGCAGTAAAATATCAAGAAAATATTCATTACAGGGTCTTTGTTGCTTAACATTGTTACTTACGGGAAAGTCAAACCCCAAAGAGTTTGTCAAGTTGAGTAGAATAGAACAGAATATAGAATTTAGTCCAAAGGCCAAGCGCTGAGACCTATGAGGTCATTCAGCGCTGAAACAGAAATTGAAAGTAAAAAGGTTTGAAAGGCGTAACAGGAGGAAAACCTCTTGCAGTTGCACTATGAATCAGTTGTCAGGAGAGGGTTAAGGAAAGTAAGATGGAAGGAAGAGAATATGAACAGGAATGTTTTTGAAATTCTCGTTTTTGAAATTCTGCATACATCTGAACTGAAGTCTAGAGTGACATAAGACTGTCCTAGCACTAAAATTACTTTTTTTTTTTTTTTTTGTCAGGTACTACGGGCTGAGGGCCAAACTGACATCCATTCCCAGGAGAGAACGATTATCCAGTCCACCGGAACGCTGGTGGACAAGCCATCGCTCCCCTCTGGTTCGTCTGTAGAATATTATAAGGAAGAAAAGTAAGTATATGTCTTATAAGTACAGTGCCATGAACTAATTAATACAGACACCACCCTACTTACAAACGAGTTACAATCTGGACAGCTGATCGTTTGTTGAATTGTTTGCAAGTTGGTTACTGTACTTTTCACACCTATTTAAGCACAGTATGATACAAAGTCAATACAGTACTGTATGAGTTTTCATCCTAAAACACAATTCACTATACATCCAGTACTGCATTTTATAGAGTAGGAGCGCAGAACAAAATTTGAACTTATGAGTGGCAAAGGGGAGTGTCCCAAACACAATTTTAATTTGCAATCCCATTTGTTTGTGTCTGAATGTTCGTAAGTAGGGTGGCGTCTGTATTTAAAAGATGTTTCCTGCATTCATATGTAAAATGTTTTTGAGGTAATTACAGGTAGTCCCTGGGTTACAGCGGCTCCGGCTTACGGCACTTTTTCAAATATATTCATCAAAAAATCGCTTCTGAGTTACGGCTGACGTTCTGAAGTCACAGGACTGTACTGCAGCCCTAGAGTTACGGTGCCGTAACTCGGATTACAGGCCGTAATCTTGAGTGCTATAGGCACTGATGTTCCAAGTTACGCCGTTTTCCAACTTACGGCATGCCGCTGGAACGGAACCCCAGCCAAAACCAGGGGACTGCCTGTACATATATTCAAAGAAGTATTGTTCAAGTATTCTGCTTCAGAATGACACCAAAACCAACTTTATTCAATGGAAAGGAAATTAACAGTAAAACAAAAACATTGCTATGTCTGTAATCAGTCAGTGTGTGCTTCATCATGATGAATTTTGTGACCCCCCAAATCTCAAAGGGTTACAGTAATAACTTTGCAAGAATTAGAAGGACAGCGGTGTTGTTTAACCATCTGGAATTAGTGCAAGCCGGGGGGAAAGACCAGAGTTAACCGAAGTGTCATCCAGTCTGTGAATTGATAACTAAACTTTTATCAAAATGGTTTCTTACTTAAGGGTGTATAGATATTTAGAGTCACCTATAATAGGATCTTTCTCTTACTCTCAGAGATTATGGTGAAGACATTACCAGTTCACCCACCGCCAGCCAGCAAGAGATACCTCCGAGGTGTTCCGAGGATCAGGATTTTTCCGGGAGCATCTCTTCCCACCCGTCAAGAGTGCTACAACTTTTACCGTATAGTCATACTACTAGTCCTAACGATAATTCTGTAGGTGAGGATTCCCGTACTGTACCTGGCTTCTTCACGATTTAAATATAGTCTTATCTATCTCTTATTTAAGTGTAGGGGACTCCTGTACTTTAGGTGGTGTCTTCGCAATTGAGTTAAGGTCTTTCTCTTTCTAAATTGATTGCAGCGTAATATGTGAGATTTGCTTAAACAGTAGTGACTGATTTCTGTTATTGGCAGCTGTAAGTCTGTAAGTTTGTTTAACGTGAAGTCTCTCTTTTAAAAATGAAATTTTTCTAATAATAAATGGTAATACTGGTAGTGTTTAGTGATTATATTAACATATGCTTTATATCTTCCATTAGTAAAACACTTTTTATATGTTACATATATACATTAGATAATGTGGTTAATTAACCCCTTTTGTTCGTGAGTGACACCACTTTGAAATGTAGCTGCCTTTTCAAATAGTAAGCTTGTTTAAAAAGTACTGTACTGTAATTCGATTTCGTGAAGGTTCTTCATGCATCTTTGTAATCTTATAGGACTGCCAAATTGTAACAAAAGCACTGAAAACATCATTATCTTTACTTTATTAATGATTCTCGTATCTTGACAGAATCAGACTCCTTCATACCATCACCCCACGCAACGGTAGCGGTGAATGCTAGTCCAGGGTCGGCCCATTGTCTTGCACCGGAGTCCCCGGCCACACCTACGAGCCAGCCTTTGGGGAATCTGAGCATGGCTCAGGTGATGGCGATTAATATAAAAAAAGAGGTACGGTTGACGTCACTGCGAAGACGTCTGAAATCTGTTTCGGCAGTGTCGACTAGTACATTCACCAGATGTGTGTGTCATAGTGGCTTCTAAATTAGGTTGGTCCAGTAGCTCCTCAGCTTAAAAGACGTTTCTAGGTGTCTTACAGCTAACAGCAATTCCACCTAGTTCCTGACCTATACCAACCTGTACTGCACACTTAATAGTCAGTTCATGAGATTTGTTTAAATTGGTACATCATCTAAGGTGGTAGCCAAGCAAAAAATAATGATAATAGTGTAGCTGATAAGTACAGAAGTAGCATTATGGGACACATATGACAAGATGTTTCCCAGAATATTATACAGCATCAACTCATAATGCGAGGACGTACCTTGCTGTATATTTTTTTTGTTTTTGTCAAGTACCATAAAAAAGGAACTGGAACAAATATAGGTTAGTAAATACAATAGGTTTGGTGATAAATTTAGGCATAGTACTATAAAGGAATTTAACTATTAATGGTTAAACAACCCCATGTGTCCAAACTTCAGGTGTGTAAATGTAACGCACTTTCTTTCGATTCAAGGTTGAATATACCGACAGTGAAACCAACCAGAGTCCTGCCGAATCCCGGGAAAACACAGAGCTGCAACAAGACATTTGGCAAAACTTCAGCGTGCAAGAAGCTTTGCGGATGCTGCAACCGGGCTGCAAAACGAATTCGTGAGTAACAGTTTCTGTTTTACCTTTCGGACATGTTCCAAAAGTAGCACTTCAGCTCAAAGAGACATTTGTGGTGTCTGGCTTTTCGATAAGTAACAAAGTCCGCTAAGTGACAAAGGTTAGTGGATCCTCGACTTTAGGCGGGGGATCCATTCCAGCGCTGCGCCGTAAGTTGATTTCTGCACGAGTCCGTGCTTCGCCATTATCAGCGGTTTAACGGCACTGTAAGTTGATGTTGCATCAAGTTACAGCGCTGTAAGTGGCGTTAACTTGATGCTCATCCTTGCCGTTAGTGCCGTCAACGGCACTTTGTATGGTGTAACTTGATGCAGCATCAAGTTATGGCACTGAAACAGCACTGTAAGATTGAATCCGCCATAAGTCGGTGATGCACTGTATTATAGCCAGAACTTTAATATTTTCTTGATATCTTCCTGGTACCAACAGCAATTTCTCAAAGTTCTTAGCCTGAACTAACCTGTACTTTACACTTTGCATTTAATTTTAAGAGATTTATCTAAAAATGTCCCACATCTAAAATGGCAGCATAACAAAAAATAATCATTATAATGTAGCTGATAAATTAGACTGTTTGAAGGTGAAATAAATATTTCATTAATCATATTGACAGTGAAGAAATTCACGGAGTAAGTGTAAATAGATATTAGAAATACGGTGTACATATATACAAACGAGAGATTGAGGTCGAGAAGGAGAATCGAGCGGATTCTCGAAACCTCTCATTTGTACATACTGTACTGTATATATTTTCATTTACACCACTGTGGATTTCTTCGCCAGTTTAGTGACTCATGGTACTATGAGATTTCTATGAATCATATCGATGTTATACATCGCTAGGTATTGTTGATGTACTGACATTAAATTACGTTCCAGGTGCGTGACAGGTATAACCATGATGGACTCCATCATGAACACAGCCATAAGTGCTGAATACAGTGCCTTTAGTCTTTTGGGGAGTTCGAATCCCAGAGAGCTGAACGAACCCGAGAAGATGAAGCTTAGCGAGTTGTCCGAGGCCAACAAGGGCCTCATGGCTCCGCTTTGCGAAGATTATAATTTTAAGGTAAGATTTTCAGGTGTGGGACCCATTCCTACGATCTCCTGCCCCTGTAGAGGGGTAGTGCTGTCAGTGTGCCTCATGCAATGCACTGTAGGCACTTTTTTAAGGTTGGTTCATGGGTCCCAGGGTTCCTTAACTCTATATTCTATTTTATTCTACAGTCTCCTGTATACTGTATTTACCGTCATGTTCTTGAAGTTCAAACTGGGAGCAAACTGTATTCATGAGTGGCCTCACTTGCTCCCATTCTGTAGTTTAAGCATTTCATCATATTTATTGTTTAGGCTGCATTCCACAACTCCGTGTTTATATTTTTCTGCAGTCGACGGTTGGAATCCTTAGACTGGTAGCCTTCTGCATTCCCAATTTGGGTTGTAGCTTAGCCAATAACGATCACCATAAGAATAATTACTGTATACTATCACACATATTTTTGTAGATGGTTATGTAGACTTGTAGATAGCCCCTTATCTCGGGTACCTCAGGGGCCTGGTTTTCTGTTAAGTTTCAATATCTTTTCTAACAAATAAAGACCATACACTATAATCTACACTTGAACATTAAAGATCTATATATATACCACATTCAACATCAAATCCATAAAATTTCTAGCCAAAGCTGTGGTATACTTTACACTTATCATCTGAATTAAGAGAGAATTTGCCAGAAATTAATTGAAAAAATGCTTTGTGTTTGTAACATTTGACTAGAGAAGTCCCTTCTTCCAGGACCTTAGCAACCCCTCGTTAATCAACATCATCAACATGACGGAAATAGCAATACGTCGCCTCATCAAGATGTCGAAGAGAATATCCGCTTTCAAAAGTCTGTGCCAGGAGGATCAGATCGCGCTCCTCAAAGGAGGGTGCACGGAGATGATGATCCTGCGTTCGGTGTTCGCCTACGACCCAGACAAGGATTCTTGGACGGTGAGAGATGATAGATAATGCCTTTGTTTAGCCATCCAGTGCAGTGTTGACTTTTCAGAAGTAAATTACAAATATAATGCAATATGAAGAACGTGTTTAATATTATCATTATTCAGAAGATAACCCTGTTCATATGGAACAAGCCCACCACAGGGGCCATCGACTTGAAATTCAAGAAGCTCCCAAAGAATATTATGGTGTTCATTAGGAAGTAAGAGAAAGTACCAAAGGAAATTGCAGAAAGAAACCATTTTATTCTGTTCCAGATACAACAAGACCACGATCGCTTCAAAAACATCAAACTGAAGGTGCTCAAGGCAGCCCCCGGCAACGTTTACGAGGAACACAAACGCTTCATTTTGGCATTCCAACCCGAGTGGAGAAGAGATCTCAACATAATATTCCTTCTCTCGGCAATCACCCTCTTCATGCCGGAACGGCCGAACATCATTCATGCGGAGGCTATAAAACATGAACAGGTGGGTGGAGCTTGTCGTTTTTTACGTGGGATGGACAGAAATGTGGGAGGGAGGGGAAATTTTGTTCAAAGGTGGAATTGATGGGGAAGTGTGGTGTCAAAAGACTGGAATTTTCTTCCAGATACCAAAGGGTGATGAGATGGTATGGACATTTGGGAAAGGAGGGGTAACAGTTTTGAGAGAGAGAGAGAGTGAGAGTCTGTCTCTAACGCTGACAAAAACGTTCATTGTGATGGAAGTAAGTGTGTTATGTAATGCAGAACTCAAGGCACTTGGACCAAGTTATTCAGTTTTATTTTTAAAAAACTTTATATAGCCATTAATTCATGGATTGTATGCTGCAGTTCGATGTGTCCTGGTTTTAAAATGTCATCAGCAGAGAATTTACGAGTTAACAAAAAATTACAATTCCTGTTTTCTGTGAAAGGAAATCTTACATCATATAAAACCACCAATCATTTAGGTGCTGGTATTTTCTGTATTGTATTTTTTATTAATTGAGCATTCCAGGATCAAAGGAAATATGGTTATGAGGGGGGTAATCTCATTGTATCTGCAGAGTAATTAAACCTCATGTTTATTCTCTCTCATTGTGTTTCCTACTCATAAAAAATATAAGTATACATAAGTAGAGTTTTATGTATGATGTTACTTATCATATGCTTTCACTTTAGTATACTGGGCAGTCGTGAACCTCAGTTACTATAGAAACTGTTTGCTAGGGTCCTCTCATAGTGCTGTGGAAGAAATAAGTCTTATGATGTGGCTATTTATTTGTTTATCATAGCACTAGGAAGCTTTAGTTTTTGATAAACGTCCTTTATTCCGTTTGCTCTTGCACACTACTTTTTGTAAATGGAAATGACTGTTTTATTCAAATTTTATTTCCTCTGGGCACTTGAAGTTTTGCACGTCCTGTAAGCGAGCTAGTCGAAGTACTGTGTCGAGATGGTGTCGCATGAACATTTTTTCAGAAAAGTAAAAGGCAAGGACTGAAGAGAGGCTACAAAGAACCTCTGGTACCACCTTTATCATATCACATTCAAGGCAAACTACTGTAAATTGGGCTGTTCAACAGAGATCTGGCCATCCAACTTAGATTGGCCTGTAAGGTCGCCATACATGGGTTTAAAATTTAGTTGCTCGTTTTTGCCACGTCTGTGACACTGCCCCCAGTAATTATGGCTTGGATTATGCTGTAATCTAGAAAGAATTACTGGCTACCTGTTGCCAATTTCTGCAGCACAGTGAAATTGATGCTTATGCTTCTTGGTTGCACAGAGACGACCTAATTGCCCCCCGAGTAGTATTCAAAATCTAATCAGATCCAATTAAATCTTCTCTGTATAACCACTAAACACAGGTAGGTATCAGTTTCATCTTTCTGTCACAATTGGCACCAGGTAGCCAGTGTCATTTTTCCTATATTGGAGCATAAATTCAAGCACATAATAACTGGGGCACTGTCAAAAATGAGCAACTCCAATTCTACACCCAGGTAGGAGATTGTACAGCCTAATTAGAGCTAGTTAGGTGGCCAGATTTCTGTGAAACTGTCCTCTTTACGGTGTGCCTCGTGCAGTATGCTACAGATGACACTAAAGGTCGTTTGTCGCAACTCTTTAGCCCCAGTTACACTGCTTCCTACCTTTTACTTTCCAGAAAAAATGTTCATATGACACCATCTTTACATAGGGCTGTGATTAGCTTCCTTACAGGGAACGTAAGCACTCGCATATTACGCCACAGCCTTGGTCATAGCCGCAGTAGAGGTATGACTGTCCGTTAACGCCGTTCATTTTTCCCTTTTCAGTGTTCCTATCTTTACCTGCTGAAGCGCTACCTGGAGTGCAAGTACGGTGGTTGTGAGGGGCGAACTGTGTACCACAGACTCTTGGAGAGAATAAACCACCTCCACATACTGAACGAAAATCACATACGTGTCTTCCTGGAAGTGAACCCCCAAGAAGTTGAACCTCTCCTCATTGAAATATTTGATCTAAAACAAAGGTGACAGTCTGAAAATGCATTAGCGTGAAACATGCCACTCTAGTTGTAATTTCCTTTCCCCCCCTCGGAAAACGACCGACTCCTTCCCCTTTCCACGAACGAAGTCGGTAGTAGGGACTGAAGGTGCGCCGCTGAATAGACTATTTTTACGACAGACTGCGCCCGCAGAGACTTTGGTGGTTCTGGAAAGAACGGAGTCCTCTTTTATAGATTTGTACAAGTGTTCCTGTCCACATTTCCCGTCATTTACGACAGTTGTGCTCAATGAAGGCCATTTATACCGGAGACTTTTATACATGATGTATTTGTTTTTTGTTAGTAAATCTGTATACAGTATATATTTAGCATATGCAATTTATGTATCATAAAACTCTGTCTGTCCATAAGGCTTACTGAAGTCGTGCCATACCTGGTATGATTCTATATATTTCTTAAATTATACAGTCATCACCATGTGTCCTTTCACTTCGTAGACCTTGCAATCCTAAATTGCACACAAAAATGTAACAAGATTTTTATATAGTGACCATACTCAAATTTAGCTGGATGGAAATGGGTGTTCAATACACTTTCTACAGGTGATGGTATTTTTGTATCTTATAATACTTAACAAAGCTATGCCACATATTTTTTGTCAATACAATCAGAATACATTTTGTTTTTGACGAAATTCTGAGTCCCACACTTGACCATTTTGGTTCAAATTACAGTAATACAATTAATGAAAAAAGCAATTATTTCAGTCTAGTGTAAAATACAGTTTTTATTCAATAAGAAAATATCAAATTTAAAACCTTTCTGGGTGCAATCAAAGATTACAAAGCCATCTAACATTACAAAATCCTAATTCTGGATCATAAATTGCTGTAATATAATGTAAATCTGATAACAGTGCATGAAACAATATAAATCAAGATAAATTTCTAAAAACAGAATATTCAACAACCAAATATGACAATATTACTATATAATACAAAGTAAAATTATAGATGAACTGTTGTAATACCATGCATATTTATCATCAGTATGAAACAAAATCATCTTCAAGACAAATTTTTGAAAACAAAATATTTAACGAGGTATATTATCACTGTATGACACAACATAAAATCATATGCATTAACCTAAAGGATTAAACAAAAGAACACAAGATAGGAACACCTGGTAAAGGCTTGTCAAAACCAGCGACCCCCACTAGGGACCAGGCTGGAACAAAGGACCTTAAGGAAGGAATAGCAGACATTAAATGAGGTATAGTCATAGGTGATTCCTACGTTGTACTGGGAAATACTGTCTGGAAATTGGTTTACTGGAATCGGAATATAAAATTTAGGCCAAGGGCTGGGACCTATCAGTTCATCCAGCACCGAAATTTTGAAACACTTGTCAGGAGAGTGTGGAAAGTAAGGTGGACGAAATAGAATATGAACGGAGGTACAGCAAAAGGAATGGAAGGGGTTGTAGCTAGGGGCCGAGGGGACGCTGCAAAGAACGCTGACGGGGAACTGTGTGAAGTACACTGGTGGCACCTACCCTCTATGGGGACATTTAGTTTAATGCTAATGAACACCACACTGCCACAAAATGGCTCACGAAAAGACTGAATAGTATTTGAAAGAATTACATTTAATGACATCAATGAACCTAATAATGGTAGCCCTTATCGTCTTATGCAGCATCATAAGAAAACATGTAACAGAAAATATCACGGAAGGAGTGGCTACTAGAAATGATCTGTTTACATTACATAGCAGTGACCCTGTGGGCAAGGGGACTGAAGGTCAGGTATAAATCTCACTTCCAGTCATGTTCTCAATCCCTCTTATGGAATATAAAATTT
Source organism: Macrobrachium rosenbergii (assembly GCF_040412425.1). NCBI lineage: Eukaryota > Metazoa > Arthropoda > Malacostraca > Decapoda > Palaemonidae > Macrobrachium > Macrobrachium rosenbergii. Next base: position 30,389,202 of record NC_089785.1, read on the forward strand.
GGGTCAAGTGCTGGGGCTAATGAGGGTTGAGGAAAGTAAGATGGAAGGAAGAGAATTTGAACAGAGTTACAGTAAAAGGAATGAAAGGGGTTGCAGCTTGGGGCTGAATGGACACTGCAAAGAACCTTAAGCATTGTCTACAGAGCACCATGTGAGGTGCACTGTTGGAACCAACCCTCTATGGAATCATTTTCTCTCATGCAAACACGAAGCTACAAAAAGAATACAAGATTTAAAAGAAATTTTCACGTTTCATATACATAAACCTCTTTAACCTATGAATGAATGACTGCCAACTTGCTCCACAACCACCTGGAGAAGAGGTGGGTTATTCTCGAGAGAAGTGCTTTCATTATTGCCTGCACCTTGCAGGGAAGTCACTTAATCACCACGTTATCAACTGCTACTCCAAGTTTAGCAACTTGAAGCTATGTGGCAGATCCAGTTTGTGTTTATGAAACAAACATTTTATCCTTATACAATGCACCTATTGCGCCTCTGCTACTTATGAGGTAGGAGATAAAATGGTTGTTCAAAATCCTTCATGACTGGAGGTTGGAGACCCAAAAAGTTACACATGGGAACCTGACTTAGAAAACTTATAAAGGTATGAAAGCCAACACTAAACTCTGACGAATGATTGATTATTTCAATAACAATCCACGGATTCCTGGCAAAATCAAGTATGCAAGTACTTTTTCCCCTATTTAAGAGAAAATACCAAGTGCATACCAGTCACAACCTGGAGAATGACTAGTACAAGTGCAACGACTAACAGCTCTGGGTCAAATTGCATTAGCACGTCTAAAAGCTCAAAAGCACCACTCGCTCTCACACAAATTCACAATGCTACAGTATAACAAAATTCCCCATACAGGGGGATTGGTGCCATCAATGCACCCTACGCATTGCACTGTTGGTCTTACTTGAGGTTCTTTGCAGCGTCCCTTCGACCCACAGCTGTAACCCCTTTCATTCCTTTTACTGTGCCTCCGTTCATATTCTCTCTTCCATCTTACTTTCCACAACCCTCTCCTAAAAACTGTTTCATGGGGCAACTGCGAGGTTTCCTCATGTTACACCTTTCAGTTCTGAATGACCTCATAGGTCCCAGTGCTTGGCCTTTGGCCTAGATTTTATATTCAGTCCTACATCCAAATGGTTCAAAGAATGCTATTCATTGTAATCAAAAGCTGCCACCATTTATCAAAAAAAGAAAAACTGGTTAGCAATAACCTTGTCATATACTCTTTGACTCAATGCAAGCAAATACATCATACATTTGTTAACTTCAACCCCAAATAATTAATAATGTAGATAGATGCACGTAACATAAATCAAGAACACTAGCACAAAATGCTGGGGAGACCTCCGACCCCCAAAACCAAATGACGACCTAACCCAGTAACAGAAGTCCACAGATTTTGTTGAATTTGGATTTAAAATTAGTCTCCTGCCTAACCTGACTGGGTAAATAGTGATATCCTAAAATAACAATGCTTCGTCAGTTACGTCTGCAACCACACAGCAGGGTAGTGAACAGAACGTGATAAAAAATTATACAGAAAATATTAAAAAAAATTACATACAAAACTAAAAAATTACACAAAATGACAAAATATCACAAAGAAAATACAAAATTAAACATATAATAACATAAAATTAAAAATCCCACAAAACACGACACCAACCAAAAGAGAATTATAATTATTTTTACTTAAATAGTAGACACTGTGCATCTTAATTCAAGTTGGAATAACTAGCAATTCACTAGAAACATCTTGGGGTAACTAGAACACCCGACAAAACGCTCAGAATTTGCCGTGCTAGCAAGTCTTCCCAGAACCCAACAGTCTGGCCTTAACTTAAGAGTATGTAACTGTACATACACCTGAAACATAATAGCAATAACAAAATAACAGTGGGAACGGTAAATGGCAAAATAATAATAATAATAATACAGTACCCATTTATAACAAAATAACAGTTAGGAACAGTAAATGGCAAAATAATAATAATACCATTTATATCAAAGTGTCTTCAAATGCCCTGATGGTTAAACATTTACTGACCCTGATTACAGTAATCATATTTCTAAAACATGGCCATCACACATTACAAAATAATGGAACCTGAAAGTACTGTGACTACTATTTTTTGTACTACCTCTGATCAGTATTCTAGGCTTACTACTGAGGTAATGAACTGAAAATCAATTCTAAATCTGAGTAATTAGAGTACCTGCGAGTCAGAGCATGCTGGCATTAATACGTACTGAAGAACTGACCTTGCGTTATGCTTGGCAATACAGAAACTGTATCACTGCTAAAACAAAATACAGGCAGTCCCCGGGTTACAAAGGGCTTGGCTTGCGATGTTCCAAGCTCACGACACTTCATGTATATCCATCAAAAATTATTTCCCGGGTTACAACCCATGTTCCGATAGAAGAAATATGGCTCTAAAATGGCAGAATGGTTAAAATTTGAAGTTTTTCTTATGATAAACTCAATAAAAATGCAGGTTACGTTGAATTCATGACATCCAAAATATTAAAAGTAAAGTTTTCTTAACATTTTCAACGATTTATGGTTTACGACACGGTGTGGAACGGAACCCATCTAAACCGGGGACTACCTGTACAGAACTCCAGAATTTGTACACAGTTTTTTTAAATTCATAATTACAAAACTTTGTAACTTATGCCAGGACCCCAAAGCAATCATAGGACAGTCAAGCTGCTAATTCATATCTTTTTAAGCGAGGAGCAGACTACCCTGGGTGAGTAATCCACTTGCAAATGATTGTATTACCTGAACAGATATTAGAACAGTGCAACACTGAGGTATTAGGAGACTAGCTAAAACATATTTACAGTAAACCACCCGTATTCGGGGGGGACGCACACTGCACCCCCTGCGAATAGCTAAAATCCACAAATATTTAAAACCCCTCTAAAAACACTTAGAGCTGCCTACTTGGACAGTTTAAACACAAAAAAAAAACTCTAAAATCGCTTATACCTGAGTACTTTAATTGTTTTATCACAAAAAGTGCATTTAGTCATGAAAATTATATGAAAATACAGTAGTCAGTGAATATTTCTGTGAAAAATACCGCGAATGGGCGAATTTTCCGCGAACAATGTGTATATATGTTCCACAGAGGAATCTCCAAATATGTGAGTCCGCGAATAGTGAGCCCACGAATACGGAGGTTTACTGTATACCACTAATTCATTACACTGCATTGCAGATAAGAATTCTGATAAAGATGCAAACATAATACTGTAATTATTATATCAACAATTAGACGAGAAGGAAATTAACTGGAAGGTTATAGAGAGCTAAATACTCAAGGATCTGCCCACTCTAAGAGTAAGCTAACACAGATAGTCACTATAATCAAGAAAGGAACTTTCCCCTTTGTGAAACAACACCCACATAAGAATCCACGAGGTCTAACTCGACCAAAGCTACATGAAACTACAAGCATTTACTATCAAAAACACTAAAATTATTTAAATGCCCCTGACATTCAAAATAATGTTTTCGGAACGCTACATGAGGGTAATTACCATCACCTCGTTCTGTACCCCGGACCCGAGACCAAACCTCTTGATTTGGATCTGGGTCTAAGTAGTGACAAGCATTCCCAGGACGTCAAGGAATCGAGAAGTTAAAAGGGCATTGCGGTTAGTAAAACTTACATATCTGGTAAAAAGTGACCAGTAGATTCTAAATTTATAGGGATAATCATCGACCTGAATCATGAGGTATATATATAAAAAATTCAAACCTTCATTAGGTGTGTCTAAACTGGCTATAAAACCTACTCAAAACTTACTACTTACAAGAGTAACTTTAAAAAACCCACGCTTAGCATTTCGCCTCTGCAAGACTGAATGACATCTGCAAATCACAGAAATTCTCAAGGAAATTAATATTTGCTGAAAATTTCCGTACCCCAAAACTTATGCAAGAAGATATGAATTTTAAATTAATTACAAAAATTAATGTTACTTGATGACATCAAAACATTGGCAGTGTATTATCTTACGACAATCTGTTGTACTATTCTTTTCACTTGTATTATCTAATTACCAGCTTAACCCGTTAAAATTCATACTCATAATAAAAAGAGTAAAATATTCTTAAAATTAATGAACCAAAGTCTCATCATTGCAACAGTACTGTACATATCTTACCACGAATACTGTATTGTACATGTTTGAAAGACTTTGAAATACCCTATTTCATTTTACCATTAAAATGTCCATAAATAAGAATGAACTCATTTAATAACAACCAACATTAGTATAATAGCTACTATCATAATCAAAACCACTAACCAGACCAGTGAGGTATTTTCTGAATCAAATGGCAGGGATAAAGAATTATTTTTCTTAAAAATCGAAGACGCTGGACAGCTATATAGACCCTACTTTACCGCCTATAATACTTGCTTACCTACCTTTAGTGACAGTTGGCAAAAAACCCACAACCAAACAGCACTCCACATTATCAACGAACACTGACGATACAAAAATAGATGCGCATTGGAAAATACTTCGTACTCGGGAACGAAAATCCCTTAGCCATTTCTTTGGTAAGATTCAATAACACTTTTCCATCGACTTATGGTCTGTTCTTTGGGGGTACCCCAGAAATCTGCGAGAACCTTCCACCCCTTGGCTGCTGTCACGACCAGATACTCGTTCCCGGGGTCTTGCTGAATGCTGTAGGCACCCATGGTCAGACTCTGGGCAAAACGAGCTGCTACACAGTCCTGAAAGTAGGAAGCCTTTTTAGACATTTCCTCACACACTGAGTTCTTGTTGTCCAAGTACAGTACAGGCAGTCCCCGGTATACGATGGGGGTTCCGTTCATACGTCGCGTCGTAAGCCAAAAATCGTTGTAAGCTGAAAAATCGTCGAAAATCGTCAAAAATCTAAAGAAAACCTTACTTTTAATCCTTTGGGTGCAATGAAAATGATGTAAACTGCACTTTTATTGAGTTTTTCATAAAAAAAAGCTCCAAATTTTGATTATTCTGCCATTTTGGAGCCATATTTCTTCCATCAGATTGGCGTCATAAGCGTCCTAACCCCGGAACATGCGTCGTAAACCGGGAAATAATTTCTGATGAATATATTTAAGAACATCATAACCTAAGAACGCCGTAAGCCGGACCTGTCATAACCCGGGGACTGCCTGTAATTTGAATGCTATGTGGGAAGAAGCTATCTATGTAGTAAAAGGAACATCACCTTAATAAATTTTTATATATAAAGGAATCTACAAATGAAAAAGAAACTGGAATGAATGGAAATTTTACACAAGAAATGTTTTCCCTCTTGCCAGAAATCTACATAGTTCTTTAAACAACTTTATACTCTTAGCCTAATCATCTATTCAAGTGTAACAAAACCAAATCACCATCCTGATGCATACTATCAATTTTCTATGATACTTGATCATTGGACCGTTCAGACAATTTGAAAAACTATAAATGTGAACATTCCTAAGACTTAAGCAATAACACGGTACATTAAAGGCAGTCCCCGGGTACGATAGGCTCGGCTTACAACGTTCCTAGCTTATGACGCTCTTCAAATATATTCATCAAAAATTATTTCCTGGGTTACAACGCATGTTCTGGGGTTACGACGCCGATACAACGGAAGAAAAATGGCCCCAAAACGGCAGAATGATCAAAATTTGGAGGTTATTTGATGAAAAACAATAAAAATGCAGGTTAAATCATTTTCAAGATGACCAAAGGATTAAAAGTAAGGTTTTCTCACCATTTTTGAAGATTTTCAGCTTATGACGCAGGGACTGTACTGCCTCTTTTTGTACATTAAATGCAGTTTGTTAACCATAGATGAGTTTGCAAACAGAGATACAATGCAAAGCCTCCTTTCCACAATCATCAAAGAGGGAGCGGGTGAAAGAATATTGAACTTGCTTTCAGTTTGAATTCTTATAAAACCCCTCATATTTGAACCTTATCAAAGTTTTCCTCTTCAGTCCATGAAACATGTCAATCATGGTTGATGATCTGTAAAAAGCCCATAGAATTCTTTTGCTGTTAGAACATTAAGAGACATTACAGTATTTGTTGCCTGTGATATGAAGACTCGCCTAGAATGATCACTAATCTATTGGACTACCTCACTGTATACTTAAAGCCTAGTTGCTTTTATGTAAACATCAGGTGACCATTCACGAAGGGAAAATAAAATCCTACTAAAAAATGTAAAGGTAGAAATCTCCCATTTTTCTTGTATGACAGATTCATGAGAATAAAAACATACTAAGCAATACAGCCAGAATTCGTTGCCCTTACTTCCCAATCAGGATCATTTCAAAAACAAAAAATCTGAAAATTCCAATCCCCTTTTTTGCTATTCAAAAAAAAGTTCACTAAAATCAGGTGAGATATCGGAGTGAAAGCTAGAGTGTTTAACACAAAAAATGTTTTATCAAGAAAAAACCCAAGTAGGGAAAGAAAAGTTAATGAACAATAATTTGGTCAATGTCCCTGTGGATATTTCTGACTATGGCACCTATGCAAAACAGGCAGTTGAAAACAGAATACTGTAAATGCATTTGCGCATTGCGACTGAGATCGTAGAGACTGGCACATCTAACAGCTGAATGTGGAATTACCTAATGAACCCCAGACCTGTCAAAACAGTAATAAGATTTACTGATATAATTGTGGAGTTCTACCCAAGAACAATAGCTTCCTAGTGTTAAAAGTACTTAAGTAATACAATCAATTATGATACCGTCCTCTACTTACCTTCAAAATACCCCATTCCGTCTCCGTGAGATCTCTCTCAGTCAGGTAGCCTGCCAGCACATGCCCGCCAACGTCGTTAGGCTCCATGACGTTAACTTCTACCATCATGTACATGATAGCAATGGCGATTTCAAAAACGTAGCAGGAGAACTGGATGTCCCCAAAGTCGATCAAACCGCTGACGTGGTATTTGTCGCTGTCGCTGGCATCCGGCTGCACGATGATGTTTTGCTCGTTCAGGTCTCCGTGGATCATGCCTACACCAAAAAGAAGAAGAAGAAAAGACTGGATAACAAGTGTTATTTAGAATATAGAATTTAGGCCAAGCACTGGGACCTATAAGGTCATTTAGCGATGAAACAGAAGTGGACGGTAAAAAAGTTTTACAGGTGTAACAGGATGAAAACCTTGCAATTGCATTTTAAAAAATTGTTCGAGAGGGTGGAAGAAAGAGAATATGAACAGACATACAGTGAAAGGAATGAAAGGGGTTGCAGCTAGGGGCCGAAAAGACCCTGCAAAAAACCTTAAGTAACGCCAACAGTGCGCCGCATGAGATGCACTGACGGCGCTCCTCCCCTAAGGGGTCTCTACATTTAGCGTGGGTTTATATTATTAGCAAAATAACACAACAGAACAGGATTCAAAGAGATCTACAGTACATCTACAATAATTACCTCAGACACCTAAGAAACTTCAAACACAATGAACTAACCTAACAAATGTAAATACGTGGAAAATATGCACCTTAAAAACTCATTCCTTGACATCAACAGACTAAAACCTCTCCTTTGAATACTTTTGTTTGAAATGATTACTGCTTATCCTTAATGAAACCCTAAAAATGCTAGACCCCATCATATAAAACTAAAAGAATGATAGTGCATCAATACAAGCCTAATATGTTACATGCAACTGTGCTTTGACATCTAAATACAAGTACATTTTCTACCACCATCGAATATACTGTACCTATGTAGATGAGTGAAGCTGATTCTATGCTATTTACAAGACTCCCCATTGCAAGAACTCCTTATTTTAATTTCATTTACTGACTTGGCAGTATCTTGAAGTGGTAAAAATTTGAATTTAAATAGGTTTAAAGAGGTCTTCATTCATTTAACATAAAATTATTCTAAACTTGATGTTGCTTATTCAAAAAACATTTTATTACTTAGCAAAAACAGCTGTTTGAGAAGGCAATTTTTTTCTTTAGTATCAGCAAGTTTAATATATGGGGCCAGTCTTAAAGGCTGCACGATATCATAAGCATGGAATTTATTCAGTGCCCTGTTTTTATTCCTAGACATAATGTACCTTCTGATTACTGTACAGTGATGAATTAATACCATACACACTTCAAACTCCACGCTATACCCAGAATGAAATGAGAGACAAAAAATTAATATAGTACACTTCTCAATGTGCAGGTTTAAATAACAATGACATTATGTGTGTAAGACAGAATACATCTTGCCCCTCAAATCATTTCTGCATTTCTAGTCACTAACAGTGAGTAGGAAAAAGAAGTCTGTCCGCTATATGGACGCATTTTAATCCTGACAAGACAATGCAGCCTACCTTTCTCCAGCTTAGGAATGGCTGGGGTGACGTTCATATCCCAGGCCTCGAGAATCTCCGTTATCATCTTACGGCGACCCTCGTCTTTCACGGCAAAGACAAAGTTCCTCAATTCTGGCGTGCTCTCCAGCTTCCAAATTGACTTTCTTGACAATAAAGCCTCATTTTGGAAATTCTGGAAGCAGTCAGAGAAACACATGATTTGACTACATTCATTTTTTAACATATGCATTTTGTGGAATGTTCACATAATGTGATCTTAGTTTGTCAACGTGGGAACATCTCATAAAACACTCAATATTTCGGCATACAGGCCTGAAGTAATACTGTAATCTGAGTACAACATACCCTATTCAAAAAATACTTTCTTGAAATGATAAGAAGCAAACAGTTCTCTGATACCAACTTTTTCCTCAATATTCTAAGAATCATTATGGGTGCACACAAAGGGCATATCATACAACACTCCTCACAAAAACACATTACAACTGGCATAACTGGGAGAGCAAACATTGTGTTCTGTACCCTGGCCTTTCAATGACATTAACCTGGTCCTTCTAATAGCCACTAAAAGTACAAAGGCTATCATGTTCTGAGACAGGTTGATGAAGGGCTGAAAGACGGACAAGCTAGGCACTAATAGTGGGATTTATGGACCAGTAGTATGGTTGTAATTGCTGTAATTGTCCTTAGTCCAAACTTAATACATAAACATTCCTCTTTGTTGTAAGGGACGGCAAAAGACTGCTGTGTCAGCATGTCAAATCAAGAGTCTCATGAAATTCAAAGAAAGGCACAATCTCTAACAAGCTTGACTTAGACAAATTATGAATTTTACTGAAACACTTCACAGACAGTAATGGAAAGCTAATGGCCGTGGAAAAGATTGACCCTGTATAGACGTCTCCAAGAGTTCAAAAGGAGACCTCTTGTTCAACGAAAGATCAATTTTATGAAAGATAAGGCCCTTGTATTGAATATTACTACCTTGTCGAGACTTATCATGCAACACCCAACACGTGTTCCTCACTGTCACAATCTTGAATTCAATATTCCTGGTCTTTTCTTTACCTATCGTCTTTGGAGTTACTCCAACTGGGTACTCCAGTTTTCCCCTCTCACTTACAGTTGGTTATGTAAGAATGCTGTCATGATTGCTACCACACTGATATACAAAATAACTATACTCCTGTTGGACTTTTCCACGACAGCATGTGAAAAATACATACAGAGCTGAGTACCTAGCTGGAGTAACTCCAAAGACGATAGGTAAAGAAAGATCGTAAAGAAGGAATATTAAATTCAAGATTGTGACAATGAGGAACACAAATATTCTTATCGCATAAAACTTGTTCAGCCGCTGTCAAACTTCTCAGTTCCAGAGGTCCTTTATTCCTCACACGGTTGGACTGTGGAACAGTCTCCCTGAGGTTGTCATGCAACTGCATACTTCAAAGGTTCAAGCAAAGATGCAATTCATGACACCCTAATGTTATTCTCCCTGCATTTTAATATATGTTTATCTACTTATTAATTTATTTTTTCTTCTTAATAAGTAAGAACTCTCTTCTTCCGTATTTCTCTTTACCTTCTGTTACTTCCTAATGAACACCATTTCTTTGGAAGCTTGAATTTCAAGTCAGAGGACCCTATGGGCTTGTTCCATTTGAATAGGGTTCATCTTCTGATAAATAATAATAATATGAAGAATGAGATTTAAAGTACATTACTGTACATATGAATCCTGCTAAAAACAGAATCGACGGTAAAAGAAACCTTGAATGTGCAACAGAAATTCACCCTACCTTCAACTCCTTGTCAGTCTTCCCCACAAAGGCGCCACACTCGTAAAATAACTCGGCAGTGTATTCTACCTGATGAAGTATCTTCCCAGGTAGGAATGTCAAGAGACGAACCATATATTCCTGTCTCTGGTCTTCACTCACTGAAATTGCACGAGAAAAGGAAATAACATTCTACGTTCTTTTGCACAACAGAAAAGCATCGCAGCTTAGCATACACTTCGGGGGGGTCTGGCTTTCTGATTAGTAATGAAGTCTGTTAAGTAACAAAGAACCTGTATTGTAGACTCCACTTGAGGATTTTTTAGAGATCTTAAAACTAACAGCATTTCCACCTTGTTCCTAAGCTATACTAACCTGTACTTTACACAGAAAAATCAGTTTTAAGAGATTTATCTAATGATATATCATCTAAATTGGTAGCAGAGTAAATAATTATCATAATGATGTAGCTGATAAGTATACAGGCAGTCCCCGGTTTACGATGGGGGTTCCGTTCTTACGCCGCATCGTAAACCAAAAATCGTTGTAAACCGAAAAATCGTCGAAAATCGTAAAAAATCCAAAGAAAACCTTACTTTTAATGTTTTTGGTGCATTGAAAACAATGTAATCTGCATTTTCATTGAGTTTTTCATCCAAAAAACCTCCAAATTTTTATTATTTTGCTGTTTTGGAGCCATATTTCTTCCATTGGATTGGTGTCATAAGCGTCGTAACCCCGGAACACGTGTCGTAAACCAGGAAATAATGTCTGGTGAATATATTTGAAAAGTGTCCTAACCTTGGAATGTCGTAAGCTGGACCCATCGTAAACCAGGGACTGCCTGTATAAGTCTGTTAAACTGAGGTGTTATACTATTAAAAACTGGTACTATTCGCAAACACAGCAGAACATGTCCCCACCAGAAAACAGTACAGTATTGTAAATCATCTTTCTGCATCTTAAAAACAAACCTCTTACATATATCTCTAGTTGGATAATTATGACACTGATAGAGTAATGATGCAACTGAAGAAGTTCTTAAGCAGAACAAGTGTAGTTTAGCCATCTCTGGAAGGGAGCCCATATCTACAATACTGTACATGATAACTTGATGGTAGGTGCATTATTGCAACTTACTCCAGCAATCCAGTATAGTTAAAGTGGATCACAATATGAAATTCACATTCTGGACCTGGATAAGAGGATTTGGGACTAGTACAACCTTTGACTGAAAAGATGAGGAAATACTGTTGTATTATTTAGTTTCCAACTACCTCTAGACCACAAAATCTAGACAGGGTGAGTAGGTTGCACCTTCCCCATATTAGGAAGCATGGCTGTTTCAAGATGGAGCTTAACCCTCTTGATTGGGGTAGATAAAAAAAACATTACAATTCATCCCTAGTTTGACAATTGGCGATATGTTACAGAGTATCAAAAACTGGGACACTTTGACTCGAAAACCCAACATTTAAAAACAACAGGATACGCCAGTTCGTCAAAGAAGGGATGAATAAAACAGTAATTGAAAAAATCCAATAATAGCCCTTGCTAAGTGAGCCAACAGAGTAGGAATTACAGACAAACCAATACAGGAGGGTCTACCAGGGTAAGGAGTCCTACTAGAAAGAGTACACAATTTCATGCATTAAGCATAAAATAATCTGCGCGTCTGTTGTTATCTAGACTACAATCACATTTACTTCTCACATTTAGTTCTCACTTCTCACATTTAGTTCTCTGACAAACTAAGCCAAGTCCTGTTTGTAAACATGACCGTGGATGAAATCCGCAAAACAAGAATACTCCTACCTACCGAAACCAAATAAAAATCATGATTACATACGAAACAACGACCACAGAAGGACCCCGCTTACCGTTGTTCATGAGGAAGTCGTCAGGTGGTGGTGGCGTCAATTCTTCAGCCTTCATGTATGAACCAAACACATTCTTCTCTGGCTTCGGAACGTTGAAGCCCTTGCCGTGTAGGAAAAGCATCATCTGATTCTGAGCGTCCACCAGCTTCTCGTTTTTCGTGTCCATCGAGTTGAGGATCTTGAAGGTGTATCCGTGGGTGCATACGTTGGTAATGTGGGGATTTTGTGATGGCCCGGTGACCTGAGAAGAGTATAAGGGGCAATGAAACCCACAGAATTCAAAAAGTTTCACGACAGCGTACAGTTAATTATCAATATATAGCGAAATCTTCTAAATTCCTTATGCAATAATACCTTAAAAACTAAACAGAAAAATCCTAATGATGAAGAGCAAACCTGTACATAAAAGTTCTTGTCATCATAGCTGTTGAGTTCCTTAACAGACGTAACTGTGAGCCCATAGAGTCTCGACACCAGAGCGGGCACCTCGCTGGCGTTCACAATCGGTCGTATTAGTTGGCCTGGCTTTAAAACACCCTCTGAATTTGTCTGTGCAGCTGCAGCCATTGTTACCTGGTAAATATATTTTGAATAATAATGAAATATTGAAGAATAATGCAACTTAATCTTAGTTACAGTACCGTTCACTTTTGCAGTTATGATCTGCCGAGTTTTAGTGTGTGAAAAGTTAAAGAAAATTATTCCTTTTGTTCCAAACGACAGCACCTATAGTTGACCCCCAGGATTTGCGTGGGATGTGTACCGCTATCCCCCATGAACAGCTCAAATCCACAAATACTTAAAACCCCTCTAAAAATGCTTATAACAGCCTATTTTGATAGTTCAAAACACCAAAAAACCCTCTAAAAATGCTTATAACCGAATATTTTAAGTTTTATCACAAAAAGTGCATTTAGCCACAAAAATTATATAAAATACAGTACAGGCAGTCCCCGGTTTACGACGGGGGTTCTGTTTTTACACCGCATCGTAAATCGAAAATCGTCATAAACCGAAAAATTGTCAAAAATCATCAAAAATCCTAAGAAAACCTTACTTTTAATGCTTTGGGTGTATTGAAAATGATGTAAACTGCATTTTTATTGAGTTTTTCATAAAAACAAACTCCAAATTTTGATTATTCTGCCGTTTTGGAGCCATATTTCCATATTTCTTCCATCGGATCGGCATACAACGCGTCGTAACCCTGGAACATGCATCATAAACCGGGAAATAATTTCTGAAAAAGTCGTAACCTCGGAACGTCGCAAGCCGGACCCGTCATAAATCGGGGACTGCCTGTAATCTGTGAATATTTCTTTATGAAAAATACTGTGAATATGCCAATTTCCTGCGAATAATGTGTATATATGTTCCACAGAGAAATCCACGCATAAGTGAAGCCACAAATCCAGAACCGCATACAGGAGGAGATCCACTGCATACATACAGAAGTTGACAGAAGCTGAACAAGCAGCACCAATATGCAGTAAATGTTCCTTACTGTCGAATTTCTTAGTTCCAGAGGTTCTTTATTCCTCTAACTTTTTTTCCTCACAGCGACTGTCAGCCTCCCAGAGGATGTCTCTACTTTTAATACAGTGCAAACCCCAATACGATTCTCCTTCTATTTTAATACAGTAACCCCCCCCCGTATTTGCATTCTCATGATTCGCAGGCTCACGCACTTGCGGGTTTCTCTGTGGAACATATCTAGCCATTATTCACGGAAAATTCGCCCAGTCGCAGTATTTTCCACCCAGAAATATTCACTAATTACTGTATTTTCATATAATTTTCACGAATAAATGCACTTTTTGTGATACAACTATTAAAATACTCGGGTATAAGCATTTTTACAAGGTTTTTCTTGTGTTTAAACTATCAAAATGGGCAGTGCTAAGTGTTTTTAGAGGGGTTTTAAGTATTCGCGGATTTTAGCTATTCGCTGGGGGGTGTGGTATGCATCCCCCGCGAATACGGGGGGTTCACTGTATTTTACTTACATTTTCACTTATTTATTTATTGATTTATTTGTTAATTTATCTGTTTTTCTAATAACTGATCTCCTCTTTCTATATTTCCTATTACCTTTTGTTACTTCTTTCGAACGAACACCTTAATATTCTTTGGAAGCTTCTTGAATTTCCAGTCAATGGCCCCATTTGTGGACTTGTTCCATGTGAATTGAGGTCTATCTTCTACATGATAATAATAATTAATAATATGATATATAGGTGTCACGTGTGAGTGAACGGTTCCTACAGAAAACAATACAAGGCTTAACTACTGCTGACACACACTGACCTGCCATAAACAAAATCTCGTAGCAACAATGCAAAATAAATCAAATTTTTTACTACTCTCATTACAAATAGCAGGACATCACAACCTGTCATTACAGACACCACCCTACTGACGAACATTCAACTTAGAAACATTCGGAGATACAAAGAAGTGGGATCGCATGTTGAAATTATGTTCAGAGCACTCGCCTTTGCCACCCGTAGGTTCAGTCTGTACAGTGTATTCTGTTTTAGGATGAAAAAACATATAGTATTTTATTGATTTTATATAACTCTGTGCTTAAATAGGCATGAAAAGTATAGTAACCAACTTGCAAACAATTCAACATACAAACGGCTGTCCAGAACATAACTCGGTTGCAAGTAGGGTGGTGTCTGTATGCAAAGTAGGAATATACATACACTTCCTGTGTACAGCCCGATGCACAAATAAAAGGATGGTGTCCTAAATGTCGAGTGGACGGCCCAGCCAGTGGGAGTTGCGAACAAACCTCGAGGACAGCGACGAGCGATGACAGGAGGAGGAAAGTGTGGAAAATGCAAATAGCAATTGCATGAAAATCTCACAACAGATTAAAAGTGAGGAAACCCGAAACCTTCCGCCTGTTGAGTGTAAAGTCTAAAAACGAGTTTGAAGAACACAAATACGGGTCCTGGTCAGGAAGGGAAAGGAATACTACGTAAACTCTTATAAGATCGGTGATTCTCAGCCACCTCCTTTGCCCAGTAAGCACCGTAAAAGGGTAATGCTGTCAATGCACCTCACCGTAGGCATTAATTGAGGTTCTTTGCAGCGCCCCTTCGGCCCCTAGCTGCAACCGCTTTCATTCCTTTTACCGTACCTCCGTTCACATTCTCTACCATCTTACTTTCCTCAACCCCTCTCAATTTTGAGGTGTTACAAGCACCTTTTTCTCTGAACATTACTCCGTTACACCTTCAGCACTACTCTCTGAGGTGTTACTCCTGTTACACCTTCAGCACCTCGTTGCTCTCTGAGGTGTTACTCTACTTCAGCACCTCGGTCTGAGGTGTTACTCCCGTTACACCTTCAGCACCTCGTTGCTCTCTGAGGTGTTACTCCCGTTACACCTTCAGCACCTCGTTGCTCTCTTGTTACAACCTTCTTAATGACCTCACCTTCAGCACCTCGCCTCTCTGATGTTTGATTCAGCACCTCGATCTGAGGTGTTACTCCTGTTACACCTTCAGCACCTCGTTGCTCTCTGAGGTGTTACTCCCGTTACACCTTCAGCACCTCGTTGCTCTCTGAGGTGTTACTCCCGTTACACCTTCAGCACCTCGTTGCTCTCTGAGGTGTTACTCCCGTTACACCTTCAGCACCTCGTTGCTCTCTGTCTCCCTTTCAACTCTTAATGACCTCAAGGGCTTTTTTGATCAAATAACTATCCGTTCGAGGTTACTGCGCTTTTCAAATATATTCGTCAGAAATTATTTCCCAGTTTAGGACACGTCACGATGCTTACGATGCCGATCTGATGGAAGAAATGTGGCCACAAAATGGCAGAATAATCAAAATTTGGAGGTTTTTTCTGAAAAACTCAATAAGAATGCAGTTGACATCGTATTCAATACACCTAAAGTATTAAAAGTAAGGTTTTCTTAGGATTTTTACAATTTTCGGCGACTTCTCGACTTACGACGCGGCGTAGGAACGGCAGCCCCCGTCGCAAACTGGGGACTGCCTCTATGAGCCAAATTCTCCTACCGATTCCAGAGTCTACAAACGTATCTCACGTCACCTTCGACTATTCTGAAGGTGACGCAACCTAACCTAACCTCGATTTCAATTTGGCACCTCACCAGCCATGCAGCTTCGTCCCACCAGGGCAACGCAGTACCACGATTCTTCAGAGTAAATTGCATTTTTCCCAACTATACAAACCGTCAGCACCTTACATTGGGAGTTACTTTCAGCGGAGCTCTGAGAGCAATCCTGATTCATCGCGACGGCAAAATAAGATGTTTTCGCTAAGAGTTAACCGTTGCTTTGGGGTTTTTCTGAGAAATCGCGATTTTTGAAAGTAAACCTATTCATTTGCATCGACAATCAAACCGTCAGCGGAGTTACGAAAGTAATTCTTAACGCAAAGGACCGACGGTTCGTACGTCGCGTCGGAACAATTAGAGAGCGAGCGTGTGGGCGGCCGGTGCCGTCCTGTGGATCGCAATGCCGAAATAAGAGACTTTCGCTCTCAGTTAATTGTTGCTTTAGGGTTTTTTCATAAATTAAATTTATTAAGTTAGTTATTCGACGTAGGCCAGCGTGGATTGCAGGATGACGACCGCACGGCTGTGTAGGCTTAAGGCTTAACTCGGCCCAGCCTTGCCGAATGCGACACCAAATTTAACGTAGGCTAGGCCTAAAATTTAGGCCTATGCAGCGGAAATCGCAGGCCCGCGGGACCTACGTGAGCGTCGCCACCTAGCCTAACCTAGCTCGAGTGGGCTAAAACGAGCAACCCAAAAAGACTCCCCGAATTCGACGCTCAATTTGATTACATAGGCCTAACTACCCTAGGCCTAAATTAGGCCTATGCGACGGAAGTCGTAAATAGACCTGTGAGAATGATATTAATAGGCTTATTGTCGTCTAGCCTGACTTACCTAGACATGAGTGGGCCAAAACGAGCAACCAAAAAACCCCCTAGTGAAAGATATTAGGCCTAGGGCCTATATAAGCATAGGCCTATGGGATAAAACCTAAAAATATTCATTTAAAATAATTAAAGCGGAATAGGGTATACATACGGTTATATACGATCACCTCCTACGAAATCAGTCCCAAGTCCGTCCTACTTCGAGTCCATTTGGGACTTCAAGCCGTTAAAGGCTTAAGTCCGGTCTGCCAGGAACTCCGATTGCGACCTCGCGACCTCCATCTTATTTTACCTTTATTTATTATAATTCAGGGTCTTAATGCCCCCTAGGCCTATGGGATTATAGGTCAAGGAATGGAGTTTAATATTATGTAGGTTAAAGTTGATTTTATTTAACATCAAGGGGTAAAATAGGCCATTAACTGAGAAGATTTTTCGTTATCGGTCGCGTCCTTAATCTAGATTGACGGGGGAGGTGCCAGTTATACTTTTTCATATACTTATTTAATTGATAATTTGATAAATTATGATATATTCGACTCGTTTAAACGATTTATCTAATCATATATATGTTGATTTCGTAATGGCGGAGTCAGGATGTTAATTAACATCGTGATTTTAACAGCGAGTTATTCTGAACTTGGCAACTTTGGGATTTATCGTGATAATTCTCAAGAGATAAAATTATTTTCTGCCATTTTTCATCAATAATTTGATAAATTGTGATACATTCGATTCATTTAAGCGATTTATCTAATCATATATATTGATAATTTCGTAATAGTCAGGATGTTAATTAACATCATATGGTTTTAACAGCGAGTTATTTTGGACCGTAGCAACTTATCGTGATAATTCTCAACAGAAATAAAATGATTTTATATCATTTTTTATTTGCGTTTGGATAAAGAAATCTTAATTTCATATCAATAATTTCATATAGATAATTTATCCGGCTAAATTATATAACGAACTAACGAAGCAAATTTCAAATCTCTGAAAGAATTCCGCGAAGATCTGAAGTCACGTGACTCCATCAGCTGATTGGGGGGGCAAGGTTCAGCTTCTTATTGATTAATCTGATTAACATATCTGGCGTTAAAAACTGAATTCTTTATAAAAAAAAATTACTAAAACCGAAGAAAAAACTTGAACGTAATTAAAATAACCAAATAAGGCTTTGGTGAAGATAATAATGAGAACATCGTTAATTATTCCATTTGTGAAGGAGCTTTGCATATTATGAATCTATTTTAGTAGTTAATTTATTAATTAATTAATTTATTTATTTATCTATCTATCTATTTATTCATAAACTTCAAACAGCACTTTCTGATGCAGCAAAATATATATATATATATATATATATATATATATATATATATATATATATATATATATATATATATATATATAAATATAAATGCATCATTCAATAAGTAACTGATGCTTATGGCCTCGAAATAGATAAGATAGATAACACTATATCATTCTGCATCATGAGAAACATAATAAACATCAAATACCACTGAATAGTAATAATCGATAATTGAAAATAAATTATCAATTAGTTATAAAATGATCAATAAGTTGTGCATATGGCTACAAGAAGGTTCGATATATATATATATATATATATATATATATATATATATATATATATATATATATATATATATATATATATATATATATATATATATATATATATATATATATATATATATATGAAGGCTCTTTGAGGAACTCATTCTAACCCACAATGTAAACTAACCAATAACTAATAAGTCTAGATAATTTTATTTACAACAAACAAGAGATTAAAATAAACTCAAAATCTTAACATGAATTGGGCCAACAATTTTGAAAACATGAGGAGAGATTATTAAAACTGGGAAATTTATGTTTTAATACTGCTTTTTTTATTTGAATTTGAACGTATTGATTTATTCTTTCTTTGTTTATCAAAATTTATTTAATACTTACCGTTATTTGTTGCCTGAATTTTGTCTATTCATTTTGGAGGTTGAACTTTCCTCTTAACCTCCAAAATGAAAAGAATTAAATAATATTTTGATAAACGAAGAAAGGATAAATCGTAACTGTTCAAAAGAAAACAAAAATACATTAAAATATAAATTATTCAAAAAAGTATGATGATGAGCCGTTACAAAGTCACCGTCTACCCATTACTACTATTCACACTTGCGATCTTATTTAATTAAATATCATTTATGTTAAAATGTTATTTAAATTAAATTTTATGAGATAAAATAAAGCTAAAACGTAAATTACTGTACACAGACATTGTGATGAATATAAATTTAGTATTAATTAAGTCTAAAGCAGTTTCTTGGCCTGATTATAATGTTCCAGCCTGTTTAAAACGTAACCAGTTCTGAGGTTAATTACAGGTTAATTACACCCGAGCGACGGGAAATAACGTTAATACTTGGTTCAGTCACGTTTTCATTAGTTGTTCAGTGATTTCAGCCCTGTGGTATTTTAGGCCGGGTCTATTTCAGAATAAGCTCGGCTAAATTTCGCCGCAGATGTGAAGGGCAATGATTAATTAATTATATAATTATTAGCAATGTTTAATTTTATATTTTTACTGGCAATGATTCATTAATTCTATGATTATTGGCAGCAATTAATTGATTCTATAATTATGGGCAATGATTCGTTAATTCTATAATTATTGGCAGTGATTAATTATATATAATTACTGGCAATGATTAATTATATAATTATTGGCAGTGATTAATTAATTATATAATTATTGGCAGTGATTAAGTAATTATATAATTATTGGCTAGGGTTATAATTATTGGCAGTGACTAATTAATTATATAATTATTGGCTATGATTAATTATATAATTATTGGTTATGATTGATTATAAAATTACTGGCAATGACTAATTAATTATATAATTATTGGCAATGATTAATTATATAATCTTTTGCTGGCTCTTGATAAGCGATCTTGTGTAATACTGCTGCTTAATTATTATGTAACTGAAACAAACTCTGTGGCAGTTTGAATAAATCAATGCCTTTTTTGCAATTGATGCAATTGAACTAAAAGAAAAAATATACCTTTCCCTTAAAATTTCAATTGAGAAAGTTAATTTTACAGAGGAGCTCAGTGCAGAGATATTGTTTATTTATGAATTTTTTTTTTACAGAAAATGGCGTATGTGATGAAGTACAGAAATTTACAGAGTTTTTTTCCTCCTGTTACACCTTTCAGACTTTTTAACTCTCAGTTTAATTTTCAGGGCCGAATGACCTCATAGGGGTCATCACTTGGCCTTGGTCTTAAATCTAAATTCTTTTCCTACCTCTTCCAAAATTTGCATTTTTTCCAAATTACAGCAGTGGCCTTTGTTCAAGTTACTGAATAGCCTAGACAAAGCCTGGATTAAGCCAGACAAAATACAGAATTAACAACGGCCGTGGGATATCTCAAATGTTCGAGTGTAGGTTCTACCAAATGGCTTATTTTAAGTATCTGAATTTTTTTACAAGAGGTCAGAATCCCTAAGGATCTGATAAATCTTATGATGATTTACGTAATTTTATTTGTATAGCCTTTAAGGTGAATTTATGTATCTGAAGACCACAAACGTCAGCTATTTATAAGTAATTTGCATATCCTTTAAGGTTCATTGATGTATCTGGACATTTAAAGACCACGTCAGCTGTTCGTAAGTAATCAGTTAGAATGAAAAAATTAATTTTGTTTGTTAAAAAATATTTTTGTTACTTATAAAATCCTAAAAATTTTAAGATAAATTCCCCAAAAAATTTTGATAAAGGCAGTCCCCACTTACCAGTGGCATCGGTTAACAGCGTTTCAGCACTATGGCACTTGGCTAGTGACGTTAACCAGATTTTTGGAGCCGGCAAGCGGTTACGCTGGTAAGCAGTTTATTGGAGCCAATATCCGGTTAGCGGCGCTTTCCCGGGGACAGAACCCCCGCCATTAATCGGGGACTGCCTGTAGTCAGTTTGTGTGACAAAATTAATTTTGTTGGCTAAAAAATCACATTTTTGTTATGCACAGTATAAGAGCCAAAAAATTTCAAGATGAATCCCTGAAAAACTTCAACATTAGGACCAGTGGCAATGAAAATTAATTTTGTTGGCTAAAGAATAGCATTTATCCGAAGATGATCCAACATTAAGTTAGAAAGGCAGCAGAAGATCATGTTCTGAGAACTCAGTTACCTGATTTGCTGAACTGCACAAGCACCAAGATGCAGTGAATGTGCATTGCTATCGAACTTCTCAGTTCCAGAGGTCCTTTATTCCTCCTCACACCGTTAGACTGTGGAACAGTCTCCCAGAGGATGTGCCACTGCTAATTCAAAGGTTGAAGCGAAGATGCAACACATAGTACCCAAATACAATTCTTCTTGTATCAATAATTTACTCACATTTTTATCTATGTATTAATTTGTTCATTTATTTTTCTCTTTTGTTAAGTGACCTCTTCTTTTTTGGATTGCCAATTACCTTCTATTACTTCTTTCTAATGAATACCATATTCCTTAGAAGCTTGAAATTTCAAGTCAGTGGCCCCTATGGGGTTGTTTCATATGAATAGGGTTCATCTTCCAAATGACAACAATAATGAAGCTGAGAAGATGGGAACTAAAATGTATATCTCGACAAGGGTTAATTTGTGACACTATTTGTATGGTGTTAAGGGGTTAGAGAGTCACGAAATGCTGCTTTTAGAGGATATTCACCATTATGAAGTTATGAGTGAAAACTGCTCTTTCTCTTTGACCAAGGTTGTACGGTGTCGGAGGAAGTAAACAAAGATAGAGGAAAGGAAGAGAATTAAAGAAAATAATTTAGTAATAGCTGCACTTTTTTGTGACTGACCTGAGAAAATTTGTTGCACTGAAAAAACTTTTGATGAATATTCCTATCTGATCTGATGCTTTACACAGTGGGAAGTGATGACTGAATGGGAGAAAAGTTCATAATGTGTTGTGTTGTCCAAACTTTGAACTTATTATTTGGAAGGAAGTGGAAATAAAGATTAGGTGGTAAGAATACAATGTACTGTATGTAAAATGAAAATGCTAAATTCACTCAGAAATATTTCTACACCACAAGATAAAGTGACAACTTATAATCTCCAATTTCCTAGCATCTACCTATATACAGTACAGTATGTATAACATTCTAAAAACTAGTATATATGTACGTTATCTCTGGTGCCAATATATTGCCCATGGAAAGACTGAGGGACCTCGCCTTTTGCCCTGAACTCTGCCCTGCTCAATTCTGTCATATCTGTTGCATTTAACACTAATAAAGCTACAAAGGAAGGATCGCCTTTCTTCAGCAGAGTCGATAGTACCACACCATCGTCTTCTTCCTTGCCGTCTGGGGCTTGCACAAAAATCGGTTCACATGGAAAGTATCCTTCCTCTGCAAACTCTGTAGTGTGTCCAGTTTTAACATCAACTTTAACTAATCTATCAAACATCAGCGTCTGTTCTTTGGCACTCATTCCGTACGCATACCTGTACGGCTTTCCGTTCCTTTTGTAATTTATTCTTGGTAGGTCAAAGACTTCGGCACATACTCTTTCAAAGGAACAGAGAACGGAGCCGTCGTTTTGCTTGATTGCCGTGCAGGTACTGCAGCCTTTCTTGACCAAGTCATCCCCTGCTCTTGCAGCTTTGACGCCAGCTACCGGAAGGACGAAACGCAAAAAGTTTGTGTGCAAAGATAAACGGCTGGGGTCATCCGGATGCTTTTCAATATTTTTAACCCACAAACTGTCAACAACTTCTCCCTCCAAACTGCCACAGAGATCCAGAAAAATCTGGCCCTCCTGTTCCCAGGCGTTGACGTGATGGAACGTAGAAAACCCACGGGACTTGTAACACACAGGTACTATTCGGCCAGAAGATCTTTCGACTATTCTGAAGAAAGTGTCTTCATCGGACATCCATTTAATGGACTCCTGCGGGACATCTGTTGATTATGCTCCCTTCAATGATTTTGCCGAGTTTTAAAACCAGAGGCTGCTCCACGAAAACCCAGTAATTTTCAGTCATCGCAAAGCTGTGAAAATAAGATGGCTC
Organism: Macrobrachium rosenbergii; assembly: GCF_040412425.1. NCBI lineage: Eukaryota > Metazoa > Arthropoda > Malacostraca > Decapoda > Palaemonidae > Macrobrachium > Macrobrachium rosenbergii. The sequence continues at coordinate 30,412,299 of NC_089785.1, forward strand.
TAGCTTTCTGTGGGAAGGAACTGAAGCCACAACTTTAGCATCCTTGAGTTGGCCATTGGGCATTTTGATGATGCTGTAACAAGTTCCGTTGAGGTTGGTGAAGGAGGATCCCATGTTGTAGACGGTTCCATCTGGGTCTATGTGAGGATGAGCAGTAGCCATGTTGACAGCGATGTACTTTGTCAAGTTTTTCTGTAATTGACAAGAAGTTTAGTTATTAACTTTTTCATTAAAGTGAAATAAAGTATTATTATATCTAGGGATTAATGCTATCATATTATTACTATTATTCAGTGGATGAAACCTATTCGTATGGAACAAGCCCACAGGGGCCACTGACTTGAAATTCAGGCTTCTAAAGAATATGGTGTTCATTTGGAAGAATTAAGAGGAAGTAGAGTGAAATACATAAAGAAGAGATCTCACGTATCAAAAAAGAAAAAAAATTAATATATGGATAAATATATAAATAGATAAAAAGTATTAAAATGCAAGAAGAATAGTATTAGGGTAGTAATGCATTGCATTTTTGCTTGAACCTCTGAAGTTCCAATTGCATGAATCCTCTGGGAAGCTGTTCCTCAGTCTAACGTGGGGAGGAATAAAGGACCTCTGGAACTGAGAAGTTCAACAGCGAGGCACATATACCACATATTGGTGCTGCTCTTCAGTGAATCTGGTTGCTCTCGGCAGATAAAGGGGATCAGGGATCAATTGTGAATGTGAAGGATCTCTGTTGAAATACAACTTATGAAAAAGTGACAAAAAAGAGACCATCCGTCGATGGTCCAAGTCATAACTGCTACTATTAGGAAACGGAAACCTACCACCACGAACCACTCCATCTAAAAGAGATAAATCTGTGGCAGCAGCAGACATCCACACCAGGGAACAGTATTCCAGTAAAGGAAGTACAAATGACTTCAAACAGGTTGCATTGATTTTATCACTGTTATAAATATATGAGGCCTTATGAACAATACCTAACTTTCATGTGATATTTGCTGAAACTTTCATTAGATGTTTTCCAAAAGTTAGATGTGAGTCAAAAGTCACACCTAGAACAGTTAAAGCTTCAGACTCGTTCAGCAAAGTTCCATCCACCTGAAGGGGAGGATGGGGTGGGAAATCTGTATGAGATCTGCTAATCAATAGTGTTTTCATTTTACTGGAGTTCAGCCTCATTCCTCACCGACTACACCATTCCCTGATCTGGTCCTGATTGAGGCTGAGGGCAGCTTCATTTCTCATAAGTGGAGACTTTACTACACCCACAAGCGTTTCATCATCGGCATTCTGAACAATCTTGTTTTCCAGACCAACAACCACATCACTTGTATACAATAAAAATAACAATGGACCAAGAACACTGCTGTGTGGAATTCCAGACACAATAGGTCTTGGTTCACTAAAGATCCCATCCACAGCAACTCACTGCTGCCTGCCTGAAAGGAAATCTTGAAGCAATCCAAAGACATATCTACCCACTCCAAGATTCTGAAGTGTATAAATAAGTGCTTTGTAATTTACTAAATTGAAAGCAGCACTAAAATCTGTTTGAATTATTTGGCACCCAAAACCCTTATCAAAGTTCCCTTGCAAATGGCATGTCAAGTCTAAAAGAGCATCGCAGGTACCTAACTGCTTCCTGTATGCATGTTGCGTATCAGCTAACAATCCTTTAGATACCATATACTTATATGCTGACTTAAAAATAAGATTTTCAGCAACTTTGGAGAGTACAGGGAGAATAGAGATTGGTCTGCGGTTACTGCAGTCTGCAGATATGCCACTCTTTGGAACAGGCACTGTATTACCGAGCTTGCACTCATCTGCAAAGATACTACATCGACATAAAAATCTGTAGAATCTAATAATCTTGGGAGACAGCACACTAGAAACTTTTTTAAAAAACAAAGGAAAGAAACTATCAGGATCTTCTTCACCCCAGCTATCAAGTTATCGAGAATTTTCTTAACATCCCTGGTGCGAAATGCAGATTTTGTAAGAATAGGTTCAGGACGACAAGTATCAGGGAAAGGGACATCCTCAGCTGATTGCTTAGCTTCAAAAGCTCGATGAAGCAGTCCAGCCTTTTCTCTAGGGCCAGTAACCAACCTATCATCATCTGTTAGTAGGGGTGGAATGGAAGATGAGCCTGACCCAAAGATAGATGATGCATGAAGTAAATAAATTAAACAGAACCTCATTATGCAGAAAATTAAAGTAAAAAGTGGTGCACAAGTAAGGTCTCTTTAATTAAGAGCTTTGCAATACTGCAGACACATTTGCATTAAATGAATATTTCCCTGTAAAGCGTCATTCACTTATGTCTGCTCATTTACAGGGGATGCATACCGCAACCCCCGCCCCCCCATGAATAGCTAAAATCCACGAATACTTAAAACCCCTCTAAAAACACTTAGAACTGCCTATTTTGATAATATAAACACAAGAAAAAACCCTCTAAAAATGCTTATACCCGAGTATTTTAATAGTTTTATCACAAATCGTGAGAACGCGAATACAGGGGGTTTACTGTACTTTCAAATACTGTACTATATATATGTAATACGTACAGTAATGTATTTTATGAAGTTTTTATTCATCAAACGTGCTTCATCGTTCTTACCTTATCCCCAATGGTCTTGAGAGTCTCGGGATCTATCTGTCGAACGTAGCATGACTCTGTCAGGGCAAACATTTCTTCTTGGCCTGGCATATGTTGATCGAGCAATTGTCCGACATCACCTTGTCAGTCGTCGGGATCACGAGGGCACTTTTAAAATGCCCGAAAAGTTTTCCGCACGGATCCGGGTAAGCTGCCGTGCCAAATCCCGTAATGACGATTCGGTTGGCAGCCTTGTTTTTCTGGTAAGCGTCGCTTTCGAGGAAACGGGAGCGGTAAGTGACCCGGCCGGAGGATATGTTGAACTGGTGGAGCAGGGCCAAGGCGTCGAAGAGGTGGCGGTACTGGGTGTTGCCGACGTGGAGAGTGCCTGGGCCGTTCCTTATGACTCGTCCTTCCAACCATTCTGGGATGGTTCCCTTCACGTGGCCTTCTACTTCCTCTGCCGTTTCCTGGTCGTTGTGATACAGATAATGAGAAAAACCATTGCAAGGGTAAGGATGGATGCTAAGGAACTTACTTTTAGTACAAAGAAATGGGGCCAAAATATATACATAGAAAAATAAACAAAGGTGATTTGGTTTTTGTGTTCTTGAAGAAGCATTGCGAGTTATCAATGGAATTTTGTTGTTATAATTCTGTGTGAAATAAGTAAAATGAAAAACCAATGCTTCTTGCCTCTTTAACTGCTGGAGTTATTATTATTTCATGGTATCAACACCACTGACTCTATTTACAGACAAGCATGGCTTACATGAAGTTATCAGTGAGAGGTTAAAGTTGGAGCCAGGTAAAGTTGAAGAACTTGTTCAACTTGAAGGTAGCGTTTAGGCCATCAGTTGCTTGTGAAACCCCGTGCAGAAAATTCTCAACATAAGCCACTTCCCTGCTTCATTCATGGGCCAGTTTCATTTGAATTTATATACTTGATCTTTACACTGAAGGCACCACTTGAAATTCTCTTTGGGAGTTTCCATTAGCCCAAGTTCCATTACTTATGCCTTTGACCTCACATACTTTCCATTTGGTCTTTGTACTTACTTGTCTAACCCCTTGAACTTTGCACTGTACCCAAAACAAACATCATTCCTTCTCTCCGCTACAAGGAGTTATAACATAAAGCAAAATAATCCTGAAATATTTTCCTTTATCTTATTGATAAACTTACCTCGCTACATTCTCTGAGCCACAGAGATCTCCCTGATGCTTCATCCATCTGACCTCCTCTGTTGCCAATGGAGTGAGCATATTTACTTGGGGCCTCGTCTGAGCAGCGGCTGTGTAATCTTCCCAGCAAGATAGTCGTCTCTTATGGAACAGGTTGATAAGTGCCTATCAGGACTTAAAAGGAAACTCAAGAAGTTAGAAGTGTTAAGTAATCTCTTAATCTTATCATCCATTGTACTACATCAGCGCTGCGACTCTACCAAGTATTATATTACTTTAATTCAGTGATACTACACAAGTCTTGGGCGATAAAGAAGGCTCTTAAGTATATTTGTATTCTGTAACCTTGTCCTAATCTTATCTATGTTTATATATACATATATAATATGTATGTTTATGTATAAAGTCACACATACCCCTTAATATCAAATTCACTTTGTTTTGGGAGAACCACCTCAATTGGACAGACATTTTGGGGTCTGAGTTTCTGATAAGTAACAAAGTAACTTGAAAATTTTCTAGATACATCTTACAGCTAATTGCAACTCCACATAGATCCTAACCTAAACTAAACTGTACTTTTACACTTAACAGAAAATTTAGAATGTTTATTGAAAAATTTGATATCTAAAATGGTAAAACAGTAAAAAATACTTACAATATTGCAGCCGATGAGCACAGGAGTCTCCTAAGATGAAATGTCACTACCATATATCCAAAGGAATTTAGTCGACCCCCCAGTATTCGTCGGGGATGCATACCACAACCCCAAAGAATAATTCTTTTCCATAATTAAAAAAGTAATTATTCTTTAGTTTGCATGAGAAGGGTAAGGTAGTACCTTAATCAAGATACGATAATAATTTCATAAAACAACATATGGCAAGATCATCACTTATAGTATAAATTATAGTATCTTACCCACTTTACGTTATGACTCTTTAGTACGACTGCTCATTTTGTTCCCACTAGGAATCTGCGACCTTTCCGTGCCAACTTACTTGTCGGTCTTTTCATGTACAGTTTCATTTCCAGGTCCTGCATGACATGACAGTAATGGGACTGGACCCAAAACGCTTGCATTACACCTTTTAGTTTGCAAAAATTCCCAGAAATCTCACCTTCTCCAAGATTTGTGTTGAAGGCAAGTTCCACTGATACTTTAGGTAATTATATTACTTCTGCAAATTGCCAATTGGTCAAGCCTTTCGTACATTTTCTTTTGATGGTACGGTCAGCTATACCCTAGGTTTTATAAAATCAAAAAAATTAAGTACATTTTTATATTTTAAATGCCATTTCTTGTACAAACAAGGACCCACGCTGTTTACAATAGCTAGCCTTCTTGCCTGATAACAGGGCAGTTGAATGGTAATCAAATACATTTAGGAGTTTATGTTTATTAATACATTAATACAATATATGGTACAGGTAATGCAATGTGGCGAAGGATGGTATGTACTGTGTTTTATCTGTATATTTAATATATATTTATATACAATATACAGTATAAGAATCTATACAAACATGCCATGATTAACTACCTAAACGACCCACTTTCTCAACTGAGTATTAGAAAGGAAAATGAAAAATAGTTCCCACATTCTCAAACAAGATTGTCTGAGTAAACACATATAGTAGTTCAAATTCTGCAGTCACACATTATGCCTTGACGTAGGAGTCGCTGTCTTTGGCTAGTGTCTAAGTTTTGGATGAGTATTCACCCGAATGTGTGGCATTGAAAGGAACAAATGGACATCTCGTACAAGCTTCACCAATCTGATTTGAGGCCTATCGAAAAAGCAAATGAAAACAGTCTTCGGAAATGGAGGAACACCAACGGATGATCTGTTTATTAAACGTCCATACCAACCAATGCTGCATTTTATTAGTTGGCAAAATAATATTAACAAGGAAACTACTGTATTCAGTAATATCACATTGCAACCAATTTGACACTTGACTGGTCAGGTAATCAGATACCTATCTCTGATTTGCAGTACTGTACACTTATATATAGCACAATATTTATAAGGGTTCCAGTATCAGTATAATGTGCACATACTGTATATGAGCTAGTCATAAGAGTAAGTTTATTATAATATGAAATAGAAATCCATATTATTCACTGTCCAGACTCATTCACCACATTTACATACACAAAAATGATCATCTTGGTACATATCTCTTTTCACCTACGTCGCTTAATACTTAACTATTAAAACCAATGCTCCAGATAGCGTCCTTTCTTAGCTTAAGAGCCAAAGGGAATCTTAAAATATTTCGTTTTTCTTCGGGTCGAGAGACCAAGAAAGACGCCGACTGAACCTTCAAGAAGGTAACTACAGATTCATGGCACCCACTGCGTACTCGGATGATCACAGCAGCAGCACATTGACGGTAATCTTCGTAACCGTGATTACAAGTACTCCGATACAAAAATATACAGCTCAGATGACATATATTTAAAATACACTTTACATTTTGGTTAAGCAATAATACAATGGAGTAGAAATACACATCACGAACATCCAGCTATGTACAAAGAACACCGTACACAGTAAAATTGTGCATGGATACAAATGTCGGGACACTTGTCTAATAAAATATAGAATCTGTAAGCTAATCCTGTAGACAATAATCGGTTTCAGGTCTGCAAGAACATTAGTCTTGCACTATAAATCTGTGGAGGTCTTTTTCTCCAAGAGTGACAAGCTTTCAAGACAGTACCTCAAGAGCTCGCACTTTATTCTTGAATTTATACAAAACTGACAGTTAAAGCAAATATTCCCTTTTATGAAAGTTGAGTATTGTATATACATTTTAACTTACGACCTAAGAAAAAAGTCAATGATAAACACTATGTACACAAAAGTGCGCGAGTGCCCTCAAGTTGCAACCACAATTCAGTGTCGACTGTGGTCTCATCAAGGCCACCAGCACTTGATGGCTTCTTTGCCTTTTGCAGTTCTGTATACAGACACCACCCTACTTACAAATGAGTCACTTTCCGGACGGCCATTTGTATGCCGGATTGTTTGCAAGTTGGTTGCTGTACTCTTCATGCCTATTCAAGTACGGTATGATATAAAATCAGTCACACAGAATTTGAACTTGCAGGTGGCAAAGGGGAGCGCTCTGAACACAATTTTAATTTTTGATCCCATTCGTTTGTATCTCTGAATGTTTGTACGTTGAATGCTCGTAAGTAGCGTGGTGTCTGCATGTCATGTATACAGTATACAGGTAAATTTGAGCAAATTATACTAAAATAACTGCATGCATCTACTGAAAAGTAACAAAATAAATCTTTACCTACGTCATTTTTAGCTCGTCAGTCACTTCAAATCCCGTCGTCACTTTGGTTATACGGTACAGTACCAACGTTTTACACGAGTTGATACGTTATTTGTCCAAAAGTACTTTTAGATTACACAACCTATGTCAGATTTTTACAGTCATATAAATAATTGACTTCTGTCAAACTATAAAACTTTTCACCTTAATTAACTGGAGTGGCTGCTTATTTAAAACAATTTTGACATACTGTTATTTCTCGCACCTCTGAACCCACGTGGATTTTAAGTGCAGATCCCAAAGAAAAAATTTTTACCCTGGCTGTCCTGATTTTAACTAGAGCTTAACAGTACAGTGATAACTAAATGAATACATTACAATCACAAGCATTTGTAATTCAGCTACACTTTCTATTTTATATATTTTTACTTGGACTGGTTATAGTCAACGTAAACACGAACCACTTCTCCGGAATATTTGCGCTGTGAAGGGAGGTAGTAGAAGTCGGGGGTCATGTCCTGCATCGCTGTGTTGTAGGAGGGCAGGGACGAAGTGGTCGATCCTCGTGGCAGAGAGTAGGTCCCCCGGGGGTCAGGTCGAACCTGGGGAACGTTTCTGGGGCGCTGCAGGGAACGAGTGTCGCCTCCATAACCTCCTCCTGCGGGATGCGACACGTGGCCTCCGTTCATGCTTCCGTTGTAGCCCCCTCCACTTACATGGCCGTTGGTCCTGCCATAGGTCCCGTGGTTGCCATTTGGCCGCAGCGTTCCGTTGTGTCCTTGCCGTCGGGAGTTAACGCCGTTCTCTTCGGTTTCGAAGCTTTCGTACGCGTAGTTCATGTTGCCTTGGCTATAATCTTTCCATCCGGAGTTTGTTATTAAACGTTCCTGTGGAGAAAGCACATGGGTCGTTGTCAGCATAATGAATGCTGTAAATAATTGTTAAAAATTTATGACATATGCTCAAAGTAATATTGTCTTTCAATGAGGGTTTATTTGTTGAAAACAAATAAAAATATCTATGAGAACAATTATTTCAGACAAAGGCAGCTTAATATTTTGCACTAAACATTTCAAGTAAGGACAAGTAAGTAAAAATCAAATAATATACTGTATAACAAATAAGAATTCATCAGATATTCCAGAGTAATTTACATTTTTGAAGAATTACTGTGCGAGAGCAAAGTTTTCCTAAAGCAAAGCAAGATTTTCATTACAGAATTTCAAGTAATTTTTGACAATGTTCTGTTAATTACAGCTACAGAAAAATGGTAAACTGGCCATCACCTACTTATTCCACATCAAAAATATAAATGTAATTCATCTGCAGTTCATGTAATGCATTTTGAGCTCTCTAATTGAATATATCTCATTGAGGATACCACAAAAATTGAAAGTAACAAGCATGAGAATGAACTTCACATAACATTACAGGCTGCCAATTGGAAATATCTTGATGTCATCTTGGCAAACGGAAAAACAGAAACTTAAATGGGGGGAGCAAACTGTAACCCGTGATTAAGCTGGAAAGTACATCATATTCTGTGGCAGGTTGTCATTAAGCGGCAAGCTTCCAATGCCGTCGTCATTGGCATTCCAAACAAGCTTTTCAAAAGCAAAACACCAAACTTTTCTCGTTGTCAGTGCAACACAGTCTTTACTCTTTGGATGGGGCATACAGGGGGGCGGGGAAAATGCAAAGCAGGAAAAACCACATAACTTCCCTCCGTGCAGTATCCTTCAAGTACGTTCTCTCAAATTTGGACGTCTAAAACCCTTTCGTAAGATGGTGTATATGTGGCCTCAGTAAAAAGAATATTTCATACTTAGAACAAGCAGCCGTTACCATAACATGTCTAGTTTTTTAGACCTTAATAAATAATATCCAAAGGTATTTTATTTACTTTTACATACTTCCTTGTCATGAGGAAAATTACTTTTTCAATTTCAGTCAAATGTACCTCGAATCAAAAGTACTATACTGTACATATCTTCATAATTTATAAAAATTAATTCCACAACAATGGATACAAAAGTGTATGTGTAATGTTTACACCTAATTTTATATTTATGAAGCAAATCCATTGTTTAAAAAAATTTTAACAGGACCAACACGTGCCATTTGCATTTTTCATTCCATCCAAATGGTGGTTGGACTGGGGTTAAGATAGAAACAAGTTGTCAGAATCAGCAATTACTTGGTTATTGTTAACAAGTCCAATCGAACTCCATCACCTACTTATTCGACAAAATAAAAACGTATTTAACGTACTCTCTATACCTACAACTGGCTACGCCTTGGCCAATTTGGGTTTATAATTTTGATAAATATTCTTTGCTAGTAACTGACAAAAGTAGTTTTCTCTGAACATGCAACATACACAGTCTCAGCTTGTATAGTTTTTAAGTCCTAACCTAAGCAGTGAACTGTAGTGTACTGGCTTCCTAATCATATTCTTGCAAAAGCCCTGAGGATTGTTAGAAGTATATGAAATCGCTTTGTGTTCTGTCTCAGCCCTTCTGAAAATAACAAATACAGTCGATCCCTGGGATTCACAGGGAATGCTTATCACAACCCCCCCATGAATAGCTAAAATCTGTGAATACTTGACACCCCTCTAAAAACGCTTATAACTGCCTATTTTTGACAGGTCAAACACCAAAAAACCCTGTAAAAATGCTTATACCTGAATATTTTAATAGTTTTATCACAAAAAGTAAATTTAGTCATGAAAATGATATGAAAATACAGTAATCTGTGAATATTTCTCTATGAAAAATACCGCAAATAGGCGAGTTTCCCACGAATAATGTGTACATATGATCCACAGAGAAATCCGCAAATAGATGAAGCCGCGAATCTGGAACCGTGAATAGAAGGGGGTCCACTGTATATGTTTTGTATAATTTGTGCATATTTTGATCTCAACTACTAACATTACACCTCTATACCTTCAACAGGTAATCCTGTGCAGCACAGCTGAAGTACATTTAGCTCATGTCATTAAGAACGTAAGGATATTTTGGATCACCAATTGAGGAATAAGATGAGTAAATATAATAATTTCTAAATACAAAAAAAAAACTTGCATTAAATTGTTTCCAGATTTATGAGAATGTACTTCCACTTAACTGAATCAAGTTGACATTTGTGCATTTCACAATTTTACGGTGAAAGGGAAGTTCAAGTGGTACGGTAAACACCTCATTTTGCTTCAGAGCAAGTGATAAAAGCATTTAAGGGGGCTTGAGTTTAAATGGTATTACTACACATCATCTTCAAACCAACTCAAAAAAACTTGTAGTGAATTGTACCTGTGCACGTTGAGGGGGTTTCGGGAATGCATAAAACGTGTTCTTTGCAACTGCAGGGGGGGGAGTGAAACTTGCCCGGGGCACAACCTCACAACTACTGTACACGTTTCCTTTTATCAGCCACCCATCACCATACCTTAAAACATGACAGCTCTTCCCATGCTTGTCTGAAAAGGGCTAGGATTAATCTGGCACGACGCCAGGAGATTCAGTATAAAGAGGAGTCCCCGTTTTGACCGGGGTAGAAGCCTGGGAAAGGACCATAGACGACCTGTACCCACTCTGTGGTGAACTCGGGTATGCCGGTGGGGGCTCCACCTTGGCATTTACTAACCCCACATGGCTACCTGAAGGAGACACAGCACCAGCACCCCCACCATAGCCACCTTTCAGCATTCCAGTCTCAGCCGACGGCTCCACCTACAGTGTACCAGACAGGGAAGACCCAAGAACCACCCAAAGGGACAGCCAGAGAAAGGTTAACAACAGCGTTAGCTCGGCGGTACAATCGGAAATCGTAACACAAAAACAATGCTACTGCAAGAGGCAAGTTTGAGATCAAATCTCCTTCAAGTTCAAAAACACTGTTAGTAATGCAAAGGATTCTCTTCAACATTTTTATCTTCTCTTTTTGAGGTTTTCTGACATCATGCACTAAAAAGCTTCTTGGAAGTGACACTACGACTTTTTATGCTTCAGGAGATTTTTTTTATTTTTAAGGCTTTTGAGAAAAAAACATTTAGTTGAAAAACTACTCTAGATGAAAGAAAAGTGAAAAAGCTTTACTCTAATGCAAATTATTTAGATGAATGACTTTTTTTTTTAAAGAGTGAAGTTAGAGGATTCTAATACACTTATTGTACTCTAAAGACTTACCCCTACAAACTAAACCTTGAAAATATTAAGTACAGTAAAGTCATAGGTCTAAACTAAATGCAATCACTTCCCCTTTAACTATTTCTTAAACATGCTCCTAAACGCCTTAACTAAGGATGTTCATTTTAAATGTCAAGCAGTTTCACTAACTACAGAACTGATTGATTTCAGCTAGTAAAAAGCCTGTATTTAAAAACATGCGTATTTGCATACTCAAGCATTTCACCGAAGCTCATTTCATACACTCATTCACAGTCCTTAGTATCTATATCAAATGTGTGATTCATATTCTCACACAAAAAGTAAGATAAGAGAGATACACTCATTCACAGTCCTTAGTATCTAATCCTTAGTATCTAAATTAAACAGTTGATCCAAATTCCCACAGGAAAAGTAAGAAAGAGTCAAGTCATTTTTTTCCCTAATGCTAAAACTATGAAGTGTTCATACGGGGAACGTTATAATCTTTTATAATCTTTGGGTCGTATGTTCAGGAAATTTCCACTTTCCACTGTCCCCCTCAGCACGGCTTTGTAACACTTACTATTTCGTGTATTTCACGTCAGATTTATAGATAAAAATCGCCAAAATTACAAATTTAAAGTGTGCATGTGATTGGTGCACTACCCTCCTTACTAACAGATGTCTAAGGTTGCTGAATTGGAATTATTCCATATCTTAAGCTAAAACAGGTTTAGGTAATTAAGTCTAATCATTATTTCTGATGTATATTCAACCACAACCCACAGCTAGTGCAAAAAAAATCCACTTTGTAAAACTGTACAAAGCTTTGTATTCTGTCCTCACAGAAATGCTTTTTCACAGATCTTTTATTTATCCACTGATTTATATATCATCCTTCTATTGCCTGGACTCTGTACCCTATAAAGTGTTACATGGCTGTTCCAAGGCTCAAGTATTGTAAAGTATCTTGGATTATTCATAATGCATTCACTGTGAAACAAATTCAAATTGTTACTATTTATACTAAGTTGCTCCAGCCCAGTAATTCTGAGAAATATATTCTACCATGACATTTGATCTTGAATAAGTCAATCAATATCATAAACAGACAAAAAATGCTTCCTGCATAAACTGTTCTGTCATGAACTGTAACAGTAAAACCAGAAATTTCATGGCTATCTAGAAATGTGATCTTGTGGGTTACCCTAAAATCTTCCAAAATAATCTGCCGTGATGATTAGGTCCAGCCACAGAGAATCTTTCAAAACTTTTAAAAATCTTAAAATGAATCAGTATTTCCTCCCATCATAACTTGAGCCAACATTTGCTTTTGAAAAAGACTTTGACAGGGATCCCTTTCCAATTCATTTCAGAGACTTTTCCAATTATATTTGTAGAAAAATAAGCAATATAATTACAGGGTATTGTTACTACAGATTATCTGAATATATTGATACTATTATTATTCAGAAGATGAGCCTGTTCATAAGGAACAAGCCCTCCATAGTGGCCACTGACTTGAAACTCAACCTTCCAAAGAATATTGCAGTGCTGTAATGCGTTCCACCTTCTCTTGAACTCTTGAGGTTCCAATTCCAAAACATTCTCAGGAAGACTGTTCCACAGTCCTCCAGTGGTGTGAGGAATAAGGAACAAAGATGAATCTAGCAGAATTAGTTGCATTTTCTCATTCGATTAACGTTCACGATCTTTGTATGATAACCTGTCATCTAACTGCCGACATTATATTACCTAAGTTTCAAATACAGTACTGAAGGAGACAAGTGGAATAAGTCATGCTATGTTATAAACAATAAGTCACGTAACAACGCCAGCTGACAAGAGTCCGTCCAGTGCTACCTGAAATCTAAATTCCCCGAAAGAAAGACAAGCGTTCCTTTACCTTCGTACTCACAGGAGGGGAGCGGTTCTTCTTGATCCTCGAAATGGTGACAATCGCTTGAATGACCGTCAGCAGGAGGAGGAAGCCAACGACACCAATGATTATCCACATCTTGTTCACCTCCAGGAACCTGAAGGTAAAATTAACAGATTAAATTTGTTGTGAACGAAACAACAAAACACTGGTCAGTGACGTGATCTGTATATGTATTGGACCAGCCACTGAAAAAGATGAGTTTTTAAGGAACCAGTAGGGAAGTGTACTTACGTCACAGAATGCCCAGTTTTCATTATATGACAAAAATTGATAAGGCATGGCTCCTCTACACTGGAGTGATAAGTATGAAACGTTTTTCCATGAGAAACTACAAGCGCTATGCCACTTTTAAAAATTGCTAATTTTGTTGTCATACATGTGTATTTTTTGGATTAATGGGCTTCTATACTTATCAGCTATATTATCATCATTAATTTTTGCTTGGCTACCATTTTAGATGTCATATATTTTCAAACAAATCTTTAAAATTAAATGTAAAGTGAAAAGTACAGGTTAGTTTAGGGTAGGAGCAATGCGGAATTGCTGTTAGCTGTAAGATATCTGCGAAACATCGAAGTGCCAGCTATAACGTGGGGTCTTCATTACTTAACAAGAATTGTTGCTTACAAAGCCAGAACCCCAAAAGTATCTGTTACGTTTAAGTGTTAATATAAGTTGATATTATACCTGGCTCTTTGCAGTCTAAATTTACAGTCTCCTTTGGGCAGAGTCCATGAACAGTACAGTACACTGAAGTGTCTGTTACCTTTAGGTACTTCTGTATTAAGTTGGCATTATATCCAACTCTTTGCAGTCTAGATTTACTAAGTCCCTTCTGGGTAGAGTCCAGGGACGGTATACTCATTCCCAGCTTTGTTCAGAGTTGCCACAACTTCTCAGATACTTCCTGAGATTAGCAAGAGTAAAATAATTCAGGGTACTAATCACTTGGGACCTGTTTGCAGTGTCCCTCAAAACAGCAGCACCTTGATTTAACAGACGCTTTGAGGGTCCGGCTTTCTAATCAGTAAACAAAGGCTGGAAGGTAACAAAGACCCTACAGTATTATAGCCCGAACTTAAATATTTTCTAGATATCTGACAACTAACAGCAATTCCACCTTGTTCCCAACCTAGACTAATGTCTACTTTACATTATACATTCAATTTAAGAGATTTATCTAACTGTATCACATCTAAATTGGTAGCATAGCCAAAAATATAATCATAATGCTGTAACAGATAAGTACAGGCATCTGTTAAGCTGAGGTGTTACTAAAAAGTTACCCAACAACAGCTTCCCCCGTGGACCTCACTGCTTAGATTGTGGCTGTAATGATGGACATTAGGGATTGTCAGTAATTTTACTCCTTTCCTTGACTAAACCTCATGGAATCTGTGTTGAACATGATAAGACTCCTCCCAAAATCACAGAGTAACTTTTTCACCACAGAGGGGCTCTATAGGCTTCCCCTATGGAACGCCATTGTTTGTAAACCTTACGTCACCAGTTTTTAGCAAGATCTAGAAACTCCCACCATCAGACTTGGAGGACTTTTAGTCTGACATATGAGAAAGGCTGTTTCAGGCTTCTATAAAACACTGTAGGCCCAGCAAGAGATTATAAGTGGAGCAAAATATCAGTGAAAGAAGTACATTCTAAAATTCAGAATGTATTTTGGGAAGGCAGAGGAACACTGGTCCCTGAAATAGAAATTTCAAAGGTAGCCATTCACGTTGGTGCAAATACATACGATTGGTGAGCATTTGACATTCACACGGCAATAACCTAGTAAGTATTTTAGATCCCTCTGACAGCTTAATTGATTCCTAAGTTAACCATGATAAGTTCATGACAGTTAATGTAAGTGGGATCAAATATACAGTACACAATTCATAAAGAGTGAATACCAACCTCAAAGCAGGATTCTTCTGCTCACTTTCAAGGCCTGTAACAGATTCTTCTCTTACTGCCTCCGACACTTCTGTTAAAAATAAATTCGGCATTAAAATCACACTTGCGGTATGGGCCACTGTATATATAAATATGTGTATGTATGAAAATGGAGTGAAAATTCAATATATTGTTTTAATACACAACACTACACAGAAGCTTCATGCAGTTTATAAAAAGGGGCGCAGTTTATCAGAGCTAGAATATGCTACCTACGGTATTCTAGACCAACTAAAATATCAACGGGGTAAGCCATGAGTTTAGATTTCCATTTTATTTCTGCATTTTTTCATAAGACATGCTTCTACTTTTTTTCATAAATAATGAATTAGTATTCACGAACCTTACCTCCTCTTAATCACGTACATTATCCTCAAACTTATCCTTTGCACCACCAGACCAGACCCCTCCCTTCTCACTGCACCACCAGAAGCAACACAGCACTGTCGCTGCGTCTTATGAACGGTGCTTCGTTCGTGCTCTTTTTAGAAAAGTTACAAACTGGTATTTTTTTTGTGTGTCGTACTGAGTCCAAAGTCTAATCACTAGCCAAAACCTTAAACTGTTTGTTCGCTAAGTCACCTGGGAGGCCCTCACACTAACCGTCTCGAGCCGCAGTGCCTTGAATTGTACGTTCCGTAAGTTGCCTAAGCCTCCACGCTAACCGTTTCAGGCTACAAAACCTTAAATTGTATATTTCCTAAGTTGCGTAGGTCTCAACACTAACTGTTTCAAGCCACAAAACCTTAAACTGTACATTCCCATTGCACAGGCCTCGGTACTAACTGTTTCAAACCACAAAGCCTTAAACTGTAAATTCCCATTGCCTAAGCCTTGACACCTATCTACCCATTTCAAGCCACAATAAACCAAAAATTCAGTCAAGCAACTATTTATGTGCCAAAAACAAATTCAGTCCCATTTTCAGTTCAATATCCATTCTTCCTCCCAACCTTTACACCAATATCACTTGCTCTAAAGTAATGCATTCCTACAGTTCATAAAATTTTAATGCCAATTAAGATCATGTTCATTTCAAAAGTCATGTTATTCTGCGATAAAGAAAATATTTCTTAAAGCTACCTTTTAGTCTACAATTTCAGGATGGTAAACATAAAAAACTGACAGGATATCAGAGTGCTGTACATGTAATATGTTAATATTGTCCATATTTTTTAGCTTTTAGCATTGTTTTCAGTAATCTCATGTTAATGTTAAGGCAAGTATACTAGACATAAACTAAGCCCCATTGTGTGCATTGCATAGCTCACTGCATGTTGTACCAAAGGCTCTCCGTTTAGTGCATTGCTTCCTGCCTGTTACTTTTCATCCGTTCCCTGTATTCTCCTCCCACTCAGCTGTCCAACTCCAACTTCTTTAACTTATCCTGGTTCCAGTTTTAATGTTATTGAAGAGTTATTACTTTCAACATGCCCTGTAAGAGTCCAGAAATGTGACGAAGATTTTTCCAAACTCATTTCAAATAAGGCTAGGAGCGGACGCAGAGTAGGGAGACAGGGGTAGGCGTGAGAAATCCTAACCTTCCCTACTGGAAATCCCTTTCTTCCTACACTGCATACTACCCAACAACAGCCATCTCAAAAAGTTTACGTGACTAATGCCTAAACTCAATAAGCTAACCACGAGGAAATAAGCCAGTACGTACAGTATGCAGTATGTCTGTTTATCTAGGGTTTGCATTCACGGATTTACCCTCACTTCAACCTCGGGAAATAACCTGATTCTCAACAAGACAAAGGTTTCAAAACGTCAGTCAGGAAATAATTTTTTTTTCTTGAATAACTACTGCATTTGTCCGCTAAAGTCCTACTTGTCTGTTAATGTACTGTTTATGAGAATGAAGATAAAAAGTTTTGAAGTGAAAGTTACTTGTTAGTCAAAAAAGTAAGAAAGGACAGGTGCACAAGAAAGTGGAATTAAAACAAAAAATAATTAGTGCACCAATAAATTTATTTTGGACGATAAAAAACAAAATTCGCTAAAAGTTACAACGCCACTGTTAGTGGATGTCACTTTGCAACAAAATTAAAATTCTGCAATGAAAGGAAACTGAAAATTCAACAAAATAAGCGTAACAAAATCTCAAAGATCAACAAATTTGTGATGTTATGTTTTGACGTATCTGCCTTTTTTTTTTTGTACAGCCTACCTGTTGCCGCCAGGTTATTGTAAAACTGTATGGCAATTTTTAGAATTTCACCTACGGTATGCAGAATAATCCGCATGAGAGATTAAGCGATCACAGTGCCCTTGTGAAGTGCTGTCCACAAATTAATGACTACTGTGAGGGGTGCAAAGGCGTTACTACGGATGTGATTTGGAATCAGTACGTGCTGTCAGTAGTGTCGTGGGCGGAGAGGGACTGCGTGTTGGGGTGCTACTGGTGGCACAGGAGAAGGGATAGCCAGAAGACTACGCTATAAAAGATTCTGCAAGCGTTCTAGGTCAAGTGCGAGAATGTGCCAGGTGACGTGAAAGTAAAACATTGGTATGAAACACAAACTACGCTTTCCTTAGAATTAAGCTTCACTAACCTTTCTTAATGCGTAAAGAAATGTACCTTAAAATTATTCCTTTTTCCACCATTTTGTGCTTTTTAAACTACATCACCGTCACTGTGTGCAAGAAATCTACTAATGCCACAGTTACCATCAGTGACCATGCACATGCAAATCATAAACTACGACACAAAAAACCCATCGAGTAACTTAAAATTAATACATTTTCACAAAACACATATGACATAATGTTTACAAATTATTATGCAACATACAGTGTTACCCTTATCATATAACACAGTTCAAAGAAGGATGAGTAATTTTATGGCAAACAAAACTGTTTTCAACAAAACTTTCTTAGTAAGAATTACACTTTGAGAAAATTATTTACGAACAACAACGAATAAAGATTCCTTATCAATAATGATGTTGAGAAGCGTCAGAAGGATATGTTAATGAGTATGGCCAGCGTATGAATATATAGTTTACAGCACACATGGCAAAAGACATGAATCATGGAAATTTAGCAAAATTTCATGATAAAGCTCATCAACAAAGCAGAAGAAAAAGAATTAGTTAGTGCCTCAAACTACCCACAATTATTTAATTAGTGGCTTAAACCTATTTCCTGGAATCCTTGGTGTAAGAA
Source organism: Macrobrachium rosenbergii (assembly GCF_040412425.1). Lineage (NCBI taxonomy): Eukaryota > Metazoa > Arthropoda > Malacostraca > Decapoda > Palaemonidae > Macrobrachium > Macrobrachium rosenbergii. The sequence continues at coordinate 30,430,606 of NC_089785.1, forward strand.
CTTAACGTAATGCCCTTTCTAAGACCAAAACCTCTACGGAAAACTACGTAAGTTAAACACATGAAAAGATAATACTGGTGATAACAATGAAACTGGTTCTAAACTGAATACAGTCTTCCGAGAGTATGTCATCGGTGTGCAATCCGTGGCAACCGAACTGCCGAGTTACACCCCAGGAATAAACGGTGTCCGAACAGATTGACCAGCACCGTCGTCATCAATGTTAACAGCGGTTCGATTGGATTTTAACCCTGCGAACGGGTAAAATGCCGATGGACGCAGAAGGCTTCCTGGGGGCGAGAACGGACTGTACGATCCCTGGGGTGGGAAAGCCCCACGGTTGGACGGAAACGCGTGCGTATGATAGGGCGAGCCGTGGCTGTGTCTGATAACAGTGCTCTGTGATGGGTTGTAGTTGCCACGAGGAAAATGATTTGGAGGAACTCTCCTCCTGTTTGGGAACCAAGACTGATAATCATCTTGGTTTGCACCACCGTTCGTGTCGAACACACTTGGGCCGTTTCCAGCGCTAGGCTGATCCTGAGGAATGGTGTGATTGGACTCCTCTGCTCCTGATTCAGCCTCATAATGAGGCTCCGCGTCTGGTCTGGTTCTGGTTCTGGTTGGGAATCCCCATACGGAGGATTTAACGGATTAAGAAAACTCGACTCGGTGACGGTTGGCGTAACGTTGGAGTCACCGATATTAAAGACCGAGGAGTCTTGTGGAAAGTTGTCTTCTGTACTAAAAACCTGGAAATTATTATCAGTCTGGGGTGCCATACCTCGCAGTTGACTAACTCGCAGGAAGCTTGGATCGACGCGCAGTACTCCAATGGTGCCGGAGCTGACGGAATCTTGCAGGACCTTTTTGACCATCGAATTACTTCCGACTTCACCTGAGTCGCCTGTAATAAGAAGCTTCTTGTAAGTGACCTGGATTAAGTGACTTGTTTCATCAAATACGCAAGATTTTTTGTAAAGTAACCATCACAATGGGTTTATACAACATTAAGAACAATTGGTATGCATATTCACAAGTAGCTAATTCTAGTATGATACAAAATATCACATGTGATGTAATGGTAGGTACTTGTTACAAAGAACGATTAAGGGTCCAAATCTAATTCTAGATTAATGATGAATTGGAAATTTGTTTTAATGGTATACTGTAATGCTGGATATGATGTCATTTTGAACCTGAATACAGGCGGTCCCCGGTTTACGACGGGGGTTCCGTTCTTGCGCCGCGTTGTAACCCGAAAATCGTCGTAAGCCCGAAAATCGTCAAAAATCATAAGAAAACCTTACTTTTAATGCTCTGGGTGCATTGAAAACGATGTAAACTGCATTATTATTGAGTTTTACATAAAAACCTTCAAATTATGATTATTCTGCCGTTTTGGGGCCATATTTCTTCCGTCGGATCGGCGTCGACGTGTCGAACCCCGAACATGCGTCGTAAGCCAGGAAATAATTTCTGATGAATATATTTGAAAGCGTCGTAACCTCGAACGTCGTGGCCGGAACCGTCGTAAACCGGGGCTGCCTGTACTTCTACTTTAAGGTAGTATATTAAAGTACATAAAGCAACAACAATAAGAAGTTGAAATGATGAGACGAATTTGGCTGAAATTTTTTCATGGATGACACCATTTGATGTACATCATAAGAGCAACATCAACAGCTGGGAACATGCCTGCATCAGCTGACATCAATAGGAGCAAGGTTTTCAAATGAAAAGGTTAATGGGTTGGGCCTTTATCAGGTCTAAACATGAAAAACTAATGAAGGAAAAAATGGTTGGCTTAACCCTAGCAGTAGAGAGAACAAAGTGATCACTGAACAGTCCACCTACAACAAATGAATTGGCCTTGTCTGACACTCACTCCTCGTGCAATTGACAATATTTCTTAATCAGCGGAAGTTTTCTATTGTTTATTCAAAGCCGGAATAAGCGCAATACAATTTACCTTCAAAACCCTAACTTGCTATTCCCCGCAGGGTTGAAGTGCTGTCAGTGTACCTCACGAGGTGCACTGTAGGCATTACTTAAGGTTGTTCGCAGCGTCCCTTTGGCCTCTGACTGCAACCCCTTTCATTCATTTTACTGTACCTCTGTTCAAATTCTCTTCCAACTTACTTCCCACCCCCTCCCAACAACTGTTTCAACATCATTTTCAGCACTGAATGACCTTATAGGTCAAAGCACTTGCTATTGGACTGACACCAGAAAAGGTTACAGTACAAAGTACTAAGTCACTTACCTTTAGGAGCAGGAACCTCTCCAGCTTCAGCTTCATAAGCATTTTTGTCAAGGATCACCTCCATCGTTGTTAAAAGCTTTCCTTCGCCTTGTAATTTTCTGGAAAGCAAATGAGAGATTTGTGAAAATTGTGTGCAGTCTGTTTCATGGGAAGCCAGAGATCTATGTGGGTAATGTGATCCTAATCACCTTGATCTAGTTAAATTAGTCTTGAATGACTTGTTGCATGTTGCTGGTAATGTTTTATTGGTCCATTTTTTTTTTATAAAAGACTACATTAATTAAAAAATATAGCAGCATGAGTCTTGAAACAGAGAAACAAATCCACAGTTATGTATGGGTACAAATGTATTTAAAAATAAATCTCTACAGAGAGCTTTCAGTAGTCTGTTTGGGGATCGAACAGATTTCCAAAAGCTCTCTTTAGAGTTTAATTTTTAAATATATTTGCACCCAACAAAAACTGTGGATTTGTTACTCCCAAAACTCTATTACTGGCACATATAAATTTACAATACATATTGCATATTCTGAGCAAGATCAGTGATAGGGATAGATTACTGCACAGCACTAGTAGTTTCTCAAGTACATAGTGAAAAGGTTTAAGCATTACAAATTCATTGTTGGTACAAAGTCATAACATTTGAATTAGAGGAAATATCAAACACAAAATTTTCAAGGTATGTTTGAATTTCAAACGAATGCCCTAAATGCAAGGATGGCTGTACGTCAAGATGCAAAATGCAATGCACAAAAAGCTTGAGAATTGTTATTTCATTACCATTTTCAGTTGCTGTGATACTTTTTCTTTTTCTAACATCATAAGATAATAAATGACTGGGAACGTAATTTTGGGCAAAGGGTAACGTAGGGAAAGTTATAAATTAATTCACTCAACTTTGAAGCACGGAGATGCAATCCATACTTCCTATAAACGTTATTACAGTATTTGTAATCTGTGCCTATGCGTCCAAAATATATATTTTGAGCTAAATAAAACCTATGATATAAAGTGACATGAAAGCTTCCAAAAAACTTGAATGAATTTTCCTCTCGCTTACATGTCCTTGACAGCTGTAGCCTCGTAACCCGGAATTTTCTGGACGGCCCCTTCGACTGAGCGCTGAACTCTGTCTGAGAGTTGGTTCCATGCGGTGGAACCTTTTTCCGGCACTACGAAATTGCTTCCCACGTCAGTGAGTTTCATCTGGACGTTGTAGTGGAGCTGAGGTGGGCGAGGCGTTGTGGTGTACACAAAGGGCCGTCCGTCTGCTCCGCCTAAAAGATGATTAATCATTACGTTATTGTTTTATAGTTTCAAAACTACAAAAATCCATTTAGCTCTTCATCTCACTGTTACAAAAAGCTTTCATATTTTCTGCTTCATATTTAAAAAACACCTCTTTCCTTATGTTGTTGGTGGGCTGCAGGAGTAGTAAAGAGCCAATTGCTATACTTACCATACTTGCGGCATGACCTGATACACACTCGCTCCGTCGATATGGCTGGGACAGCGTCATGCTTGCGGATTTTCTTCGACACGTAATTGATGACTCCGCCCTTGATTGGGAACACTAGATACAAGCATTCATCGTCTGTGAAGCTCAGGTCCTGCAAAGAAAGTGTATCTACTAAGAAGCTGTAATTAAATTAGATATTTTGTGTCATTTTTCATGACGTGCAGTAGTAGACCCTCAACCTGCCAGCTGATTTTGGGGTCTGGCCTTCTGCTAAGCAGCAAAATTTGATAAGTAACGAAGACCCTATTGTATAAGCTATGCTACAGCAATGATATCTTACAGTTAACAATAATTAAATATAATTTAGAGCCTCGGCTATGCTGTGATTTACACGTCGCCCAATTCAAGATACTTATCTGCAAAGTGCATCAGTTCTAAAGAGTTAACCTCGCAAAAAAACCATGGTATCCCACAAGTAACATTAATGAAATATTTCTAGCCTAAGTTAAGTTGCAATTTACACTTATCACTCAATTTAATAGATCTATCTGCAAAACATGTCGCTTCTAAAAAGGTAGCACAACATAATGCCATCATGATACTTCTGCTGATAAGTAAGGAAATCTTTTGAGTTCAGGGGCTACCTATAAAGTACTTAGACAGCGATACAAATCAATACAAGTCAGTCAAACTACGGCAACGATTAGTTTATAATCTGGAACAGAAAAGTACTAAAGTACTATACTATTATGCTTACATATTCCTTATCGTTGGAGACCCTCTTCCTCACAAAACTGATGGTGGCGAGTCCGTCGACAATTGTCCCAGTATCGTTCTTCACTCCCTGATTAGGGTCCACGATGGGTGGCGTATACCCACGGACCCAAGCATCGAACATGAAGAAACGGCCAGAACGCTCCACCCAGCCCAGGACAGCGTCAGTCAGGGACTGTAAGATTATTATTATTATTATTATTATTATTATTATTATTATTATTATTCAAGACGTTGAACCCTATTCATATGGAACAAGCCCATAGGGACTGCTGACTAGGAATTCAAGCCTTCAAAGAATATTATGGCATTCATTTGAAAGAAGTTACAGAAGGTAATCATATGAAATACAGAAAGAGGAGATCACTTCTTGAAAAAGAAACAAAATAAATTAACATATTAATAAATAAACAGACAAAAGTTTCAGACAATTACAAAATACAAGGAAAATTTCTTTAGGGTGACAATGCCTTGCATCTTTGCTTGAACTTCAGAGGTCCCAATTCCATGACATCCTCGGGGAGACTGGTCCACAGTCTAACAGTGCGAGGAATCAAGAACACCTGAAACTGAGAGGTTCAGCAGGGAGGCACATTCATCACATATTGGTGCTGCAGTTCAGCAAATTTGGTCACTCTCGGCGGGAAAAGAGGACCAGGGAACAATCGTGATCAATTCAAGAGTACGTAACACAGAAATAAATCATCGTACCATCCTGGTGTTATCTGAGAAGCCGATGCCAGTCCAACGATCAGCGTGTCTAGTCTCAATGGTGAACTTAATGTCGTCCGTCTCCTCAAAATATTCCCACTTGGCGTAATATTCGCAATCTTGCCCAATCGTACATGACCCCGGGTACTTCCAGTGGCCACCACACCAGTTAACTTCGTCGGCTCCGGCTGTTTTCGAAGTTGTAGATTGCTCTGGAAACAAAAAGGACAGTTCGCCATTATGGTACAGTACTAAAAAATTACTGTTTTTAAGTTCCCCGTTATGGTACAGCACTAAAAAAATACTGTTTTTGCACTCGTTTAAAATTATAGCACAAACCAACTGGAATATTACAAAACAAAAAGAGCATGATGCCATTAGAGTACTAAAAAGTTACTATTTATCAAACTATTGTCCAGACTTAAAGAGTAAACCGATTGGAATGTGATAAGGAACGAGGAAATCATTACTGATAACTAAAGCTTTGAATATTTTTATTCCATTCAAAGCAGTCATATTCTTGAAATCATAACTGATTGATTCTTCCAAATGGATATCTCAGTTTTAAACGCATACATGAAAAAAGTACTTGTTTATTCCTACGATGATCATACCATCTTGCTTTCACTGTACCTCTGTTCATACTCTTTCTTTTATCTTACTTTCCTTGACCCTCCCCTAACAATTGTTTTAGAGTGCAACTGCAAGGTTTTCCTCTTGTTACACCTTTGAAACCCTTTAAAAACTGTCAGGAAATATCCATTCATAAATTACAGTACAAAAAACATTGTTAACCTGTGCACTGTAGGCAACATCTCAGGCTGTCTTGGTTTTAAAATCCATCATCAACATATTTTTATTGTCCAAGAATACACGAGTTACTGAAATCTCACATTTCTACTGTCATCTATGAAATAAAATCATCCACTCATAGAAGGCTGAAGAGTATAATGGGTCTGACAATCTCCGCAGAGTAACACAAGAAGGATAAACTCATCTTTTTGTGATTGCAATAACTGGGCATCCCAAGGGTTAAACAACTCACCCAGGAAATTCAGAGAAACGACGCCTCTCTGATCACGCTGACCGTGGTACTTCAGTTCGTCCGGACGGTAGAAGTTGGGGATGCCGGGGGTGCCAGACTCCAGGCCGGATTTTGGGGAGTGGACGTAACTTCCTTCCTCCTGACCTCTCGCCCATATGACGTGCATCAGGGAATTGGTGATCGGATGATCCGTTGGGTGGTCGCCTGGGGAGGAGAATAATATATAAGAAATCTTTTTAATCAATTTTTCATAATGTGTGCACAGAGGTGTTTTAACAAAACACATTTTGAAGAGATTCCTATCAACTTTCTTTAGTTAGGTACCTAAATGGTGCCTTGAGAGCACAAATAGAATAAAAAGGGGCTATGCCCCCTATAGGTCGAATTAATGAATATAATAGTTTTTATATTCAGTGTTTACTCAATTATAAAACTGTCTAGTTGGTGGGACACCTTTCTTCAGAATCAAAAAGTTAGTGGAACACTTTTCTTCGGAATCAAAAAGTTGATGGAACACATATATTGAGAAAATGATTAGTCTTTCATCAAAAAGGAATGAGCGAGTACAGATATTTTGACTCAATATTGGTCTGACATCAAGCAGGTCCCCCACATGTAATCATTCCAGTCTGTAAGAAGCCCAGTCAGAGAGTGTCTAATTCCACTAAAGTGATTAGCATTGTTAATGTGATAGGTCACACCCAAATTCTGAATCATTACGTTTTCTCTCACATACAGCAGGAAGTTCCTCTCTTCTCTCAATGTACATCTGTCATGCCCGACTAAAAATATTTTTATTCCCTCCACTTTGTCCAGCCCCCAATTTCATGGAATTTCCATGAAAACGCCTCCTATTGAAGGCGGGGTTATAGATCTGGCTGGCGTTAGCTTTTTGACGATGTGCTGAATAATCCCTGAGTACGCTAAATTGCGAGGCCACAGTTCCCAGATTTAACGATCGGTTTTATGGCCCTGGGCGCGATATACTCGCTCACTGTTTTGAGTTCGGGAAGGTGGTTTATATAAATCAGCACTTCTTAGTCTCTCGATGCAAAAACAACCCAGGCTTAATTATTGTTCTCTCTCTCTCTCTCTCTCTCTCTCTCTCTCTCTCTCTCTCTCTCTCTCTCCCTATCTAATCCACCTAACACATCAGTGACAACAATAGTAAACACAGTGATAAAATCCTGGATCCTACTCATGTCTTCCCCGTACGGGAGGTAGTGCCGTCAATGCACCTTGCACATTGCATTATAGGCATTACTTATCCTTCTTTGCAGTGTCCATACAACCCCTAACTACAACCCCGTTCATTCCTTTTACTGTACCTCCATTCATATTATCTTTCTTCCATCTTACTTTCCACCCTTTCCTAACAGTTGCTTCATACCGCAACTGTGAGTTTCTACCCCTGTTGCACCTTTAAAATCTTTTACTGTCAATTTCTCCTGCAGCACCGAATGACCTCAGAGGTCTTGGTCTCTGGCCTAAATTTTATATTCCATTTCATTTCAAAGTTCATGTGATTGTCTGCCTAATTCATGTTTCCTTTCGCAAGTTAAGGGAAATAATTAATGTAAGTTACTAAAACAACTCTGACTCATTACGTTTTCTCTTACAAACAGCAGGAGGTTTCTCTCTTCTCTAAGTGTTCGTCAGGGGCGGTAACAGTCAAAGAAAAGTAATAAACAATCTGGAATCCCAATCATGTCTCATATCTGTTACAAATTCTAACGAGTTGTTCCTCAGAATGCAATGAAACCTGAAAATAAAATTAGGAAAACTTCATTCACTACCTTTCACAGAAATCTGACGAGCCAAACCGCCTAAGACAAGACCAAAACGAATGGATATAGAGTAAAAAAACAGAAAGCAATGCAGCTAGGGCCAAGGAATGCCGCAAAGAACCTTCAATGCTGTTTACAGTGTGCCACGTGAGAGACACAACGGAATGGTTATTCCTCTAACCAATACCTTCAGAACTTGTACCATTCTGTGTTAATGCAGTAGCACCTCAATTTATCAGAATCTCTGGGGGACTGGCTTTCTGATAAATAACAAAGACTTTATGTTATAGCCTTCACCTCAATGTTTTCTTGATATCTTACAGCAAAAAGCCATTCCATAAGTTCTAACCTAAAGAAACCTGTACTTTTATACTTAACACTCAATTCAACAGATTCATCTAAAATTGTAACACAACTAAAATGAAAGCATAGCAAAAACTGTTCATAATAATATAGCTGATAAGTGCAGAAGTCTGTTAAGTTGAGACGTTGCAACAACCTCCTTTAAGAGAAACATAATCTTCAAAAAATCAACACGGATACCAACCCTCAAGTTTACGTCTGAACAGAATGGTTGTCACTCCGTCCGTCTCCCAGCCCAAAGCAGCAGTGAGGGAATCTTCTCCACCCCAGAACTCATCCGGACGGGGGGTAGACCTGTCACGGGTGTAGTAGTCTCCGATACGATAGACGTCTCCCCTGGCCGAACCGATGATGATGTCCGTGCAGTCCATCGCGTGGAAATCGGCCTTGGGGACGAAAGGCGACTTCCCGCTAATGGGTTCTGAAAGGAAGAGAAATCAGTCAAAGCTGTGAGTAGATAATGCTGTAAATTGATCATTTGTAGTGTCCATTATTATTTCAAGTCAAAGGTCCCGGTGGTGGACTTGTTCCATATGAACAGGGGCCCATTTTCTGAACATTAATAATGATTAAAAAATATTCAAAGTAGCATGAGTCTTGAACTGGAGAAACAAATCCACAGTCGTGCATGGGTACAAACATATTTAAAAATAAATCTAAACAGAGCTTCCAGGAATTTTTTCGATTCCCAAAGCTCTCCATTTAGAGACTGTGGATTTGTTTCTCCAATAATAATAATAATAATAATAATAATAATAATAATAATAATAATAATAATAATAATAATAATAATAGTAATACCAGTCTTTGAGAACTCCTCATGCTTCAGCTACTGACAATGTTCACCAAAATTGTCCATTTTTGTGAATTTTCTTTTCCTGACTTTCACTCACCTGCTGCAGGTTCCGCTTGGGCCACAGCTTCAGCCTTAGGCTCAGACTCAGCTTCTGGTTCTGCGTGGGCGCCATCGCTGCCCGCGTCGCCGTCCTTGACCCCTTCCGCCTCGGTCCTAGACTTGAGCAGAGGGACAGCGAATCGTGCGCGTCTGAAAATCACAAAAAGGGAAAGTAAGATATTTAAGTCTACATACAAAATGAAATGAAATGAACGGAGTATAAAATTGAGGCCAAAGACTAATAAGCACTGGGACCCCATGAGGTCATTCACTGCTGAAAGGGAAACCGAGAGTAAAAAGGTTCATTGAAAGGTGTGACAGGAGGAGAAGCTTTTGCAGTTCCACTACGAAACAACTGTTAGGAGAGGGCTGAGGAAAGTAAGACGGAAGAAAGAGAATACGAATGGAGGTACAGTAAAAGGAATGGAAGGGGTTGCAGCTGAGGGCCAAAAGGATGCTACAAAGAACATTAAGTAATGCATACAGTGCACTGCATGAGGTGCACTGACAGTACTACTCCCTCTCATTAAGTCTACATATATGACTTGACTGGCAATACCTTGGCTCTTGAACCCTTAGTAAAAGATCTTAAGAAACAACTTCAGAGTTTGCATGACTGTACTTTTAGTATTGACAGTAACTAGCAAGGCGTTTCAAAAGTTCTTTTCATGTTTTTAATGAGCTCCAAAGTCCAGCTTATGTACAGATTAACTTTATAGGTACGAGTTTATTTATACAATACTGTAACACAAATGAAGACATCAAGAAACATCATTAAACAAAGCTTGGTGTTTTCTTCATAATGGCAAATATTCTACGATAATGACTGAAAAGAATTAGGATCTGCCCTTTTCATTATTTACCAATACAGTGGAACCTTGCCTATTCGCAGTTCCGGATTCACAGCTTCACCTGTTCGTGGATTTCTCTGTGGAACATATACACTCACTGAGAGCAAAACGCCACAATGATGTAAATGAGAGAAGAAAATACAGTCTTTCATTTACATTACCATGGCTTTTTACTCATCATCTCCGATCACGATATAGTGATGAACACAGACATACACATTTTTCGTGGAAAATTCGCCTATTCATGGTATTTTCAACAGAGAAATATTCACAAATTACTGAATTTTCATATCATTTTCATAACTAAATGCACTTCTTGTGATAAAACTATTAAAATATTCAAGTATAAGCATTTTTAGAGGGTTTTTCTGGTGTTTTGAACTATCAAAATAAGCAGTTATAAGTGTTTTGAGGGGGTTTGAAGTATTCGCAGATTTGAGCCATTTGCAGGGGGCAGTGATACGCATCTCCGACAAATCCCGGGGGTCGACTGTAGTTCAACAATGCTGGCATAAGGCCAGCTGAATAAAAAACAAAATGGGACATTGTAAGGCCTTATAGATCAAGATCACTGAGAGAACAGTCCCAAATTACAGTGTAATGTGATTCTATACCTCTGATTCGGTCAGAAAAGTTAATTTTGGCCCAGTGAACACCACTGGGGCAAATGAATCAGCTTCAAGAATATCATATGCAAATACAGGCAGTCCCCAGTTTACGACAGGGGTTCTGTTCCGACGTGTCGTAAGCCAAAAATCGTTGTATCCAAAAATGCAATTGAAAATCATAAGAAAACCTGACTTTTAACCATTTGGGTGTCTTGTAAACGATGTAAACTGCATTTTTATTGAGTTTTTCAACAAAAAACCTCCAAATTTTTACCATTCTTCCCCTTTGGACCCATGTTTCTTCTGCTGGGTCAACGTCGTAAACCCGAAACATGCGTTGCAACCCAGGAAATAATTTCTAATGAATATATTTGAAGAGTGTCGTGAGCTCGGAACGTCGTAAGCCGAGCCCATCGTCACCCAGGGACTGCCTTACGTGACAAAATTAAGTGGTAACTTGTAAATACAGAGGTCTCTCTGTATAAAGAACCAATGCATCACCTCTCTGGATTCTGGGACAACTGAATCAACCTCAAGAGTAAATTGAAATCAACGACAAAATTAAACAGTTACTTGTACATACAATACAGTGGTCCCTCTCTGTAAAGAACCAATGTATCACCTACCTGGAATGCGTATCGCGTTTCCCTCTGTTACTTGGAATCAGCAATCCAGACAGTCGATCTGTAAGTAATAGTTACGTCAATATACCGCTCTATGAAGTGCTTGTGTTGAATGCTAAAATATTTTTCAGTTGAGTGCACCAGTGAATCTGGGTGATGTCTGAAATGCATGTCACTGATTCATCTATTTATTTATTTATTTTTGGTCACTCAGGATGGCATGATTTAGTCCATAAAGTGAAGATCTGTTTTCAGTTAATTTGACTGTATCTGTCAAACTGTCATTAGAGATTTAAAATGAGATAAACTGCAAAAATTCTCTACGAAATTAACACTTGTGCTTCAGTAACAATCTGACATTGACTCCAGTAGATAAGTGTCTGCGGTATTTCTGAAACATTATTCACAACTGTCATAATTATCTTTATATTTTAATATAAATTTTTACAAGAATGAATTAGTTTCATACAGAGTGGAATAACAGTTTTATAACAGACCAAAATTATTTATAATAGTGTGTCGTTCCCTTGTGAAGAAGTTAGTACTGTATATGTACATGTTTGCAACTCCTGAGTGTCATTATCTATGTCACTGTAATTGAAATGATTAAGGAACATGAAAATACTACACGATAACTGTACAAGAATGATATTTAGCCATTTTGCAGCTAAAAAGACAAGTAATACATATTCTACTTTGTATTATTTTTGCATGGTTTTAAATTGTATTCAGTTAATAATTAAGATTTACCAAAAATGCAGCTTATTCATGATGTCAGTAGGTCTATTGGAAAAATTACAAAAAGCACATGTACAAATACCTCACTTTAACATTAACAAGTACAGTGCTCTAAAGTACTTCAACAGTTTTTTAAAGTAACTACAGCAGAAATCAATACTGTATTCTCAATTTTTTAACTCAAATGTGAAACATGTGTATGTTCAAGATGACTATAAACTATAAATCTATAAAACATACATTTTAACAAAAAACAAGACTTGAAAAAATCTAGCAAAGTGCAAGTCAGTACGAATGTTAATCGTGATATGCAAAAATTAGGCAAAAAAAACATGCATTGATACGGTACCTACCTGCCAATGCATCACCTGGAGAGGTAGAGTGGTAGGAGGAGAGAGGGAGATGAGGAATATGAAACGAAAATAATTAATAAAACTACTGGATCATGGCAAAACACGAGGGAAAACATTAGGTACTGAAAAACAACCGTCTGTGTATAAAATGTGCTTGCAACTACTGGTTGGGTTTTTGCACTTGGTTACGAGATCAGACGCGGGACTGTATAAGACATACTGTACTTCATATGTAGGCCTGCTTGGTAGATGTACAGTTTCTTTTATATATTGAAGCTATGAGGCACTAGTGTGTACAGTAATTTAGACGTAGGCCTATTTTGTAAATGTACAATCTCTTTTATAATGAAGCTCTGAGGTACTGTAATTACTTTAGACGTAGACCTATTTTGTAAATTCACAATCTCTTTTATAGTGAAGCCTTGGGGTACAGTTCTCTATACAGCACTTGTCATGAAGGCCAACTTTGAGAAATTTTAAAGCCATGTAGCACAATCACATTTTATACACAGGCACATGCACATTGTCAAAAAGAGCACATTATGCAAATCATTATAACGGCACTCAAGCGCATGGCAATATTAAATAAAAAGGGGAAATCGGTTCACATAACAGGTAATCGCTCTCTCTAAGACTCGCGCACACATGCACCATGCTGGTACTCTTTTTGGGCGATGCTCTGCAACTCTACAGCAGAACTGAGTCTAGTCTAGTCTAGCCTATGGAACAGGAAATAAAAAGGGGCTGTATGCTACTTTTTAATAAAAAGCATATAAGAAGCTGAACTAAGGAACCGTAAAGTAGCTGTTAAGTTAAATCAGTTCATGTTAAGCTTGGAAAATCAACTAGAATTATTACCGTAAATGAAATCTGCTCCAGATTTTAATATTCCAATACTTTTCGTGAGAACGATTAAACGGCTGCTGTTAAAACTGGCAAAAATATTGACCTTACACATAATTAGTATATTATTTTTATTAATGTGTTAATGCAGAATAAAAGAGATTATGGTAATACCTTCTGCTAGAAATTTACATAGAAATAGTTACAGCATTTTTTTGTATCATGCCCTTTCTACTTTCAACTCACTCTGTATCCATGTGGCACTGTAGTGTACAGTGCCACTGTACAGTGTCACTGTACAGTGACACTTCGTTAAAGTATAACATGAATAATTTTGTAAAATGAACAGTTATTGAGGGTGCAAAAGAAACTGTATACATGAACCCATCCAAAAATATGAAATCAGTCAACAAAGGTAAAAAAACATTAAAAATATTAAACAAAATTATCACATCTACCATAAGCAATTTTGCTAATTGCTTCAAGGAAGCATGACCAAGCAAACAGTAGGCATACTGTCAGCAAAGGCTAGCTAAAAAAATAAAAAAACCTTAAAATTAAAAAGCGAAAGGTGAAATGATAATAAAGAAATGCAGAGGAAAGTAAAAATGAAAAAAAAAAAAAAAAAAAAATTGGTCTTCTGAAAGTCAGCAAAATGAAGGACTAGCATGTCATGAAGTTTAGGACTTCCAAAACATATGTGTAGGATTGTCAGTCCCATTATCAAAGAGTTTAAGACTTACAAATGATATGCACAGGACTGCAAGTCCCATTATCATAGTTTAGGAATTCCAAATGATATGCACAGGACTGCAAGTCCCATTATCATAGTTTAGGACTTCCAAATGATATGCACAGGACTGCAAGTCCCATTATCATAGTTTAGGAATTTCAAGTGATGAGTGCAGGATTGCAAGGCTCATTTATCGTAAAGTTTGGGTCTTCCAAATGATATGTAAATGATTTTTGCAAATCCTTTCATGAAATCTACTAACATATTAATGGTTTTATTGCCAGGAACCAAAGATAAATTTTTTTAAAAAACTCAATTACAACTTTCTTGTCTTTAAATCACATACCGTACTGTATTCATCCATTTCTCTCTCCTGTAATGGTGGTCTAACAGGTTATAGAGTCATACTTTATACCCATTAACCTTCTTTTTAAAAAATATATATACATACATATATAAAAAAGGTTACAGCACGTAGACAACATGAACTTGGGGACTTGAAAGCCCAGATGAACCGAGCCAAAAGAATACAACTAATAATTACTGGCAGATATATTCACCAAAGATGAAATTCTGCCCAAAAATAGTGAAATTCAACTGACTGTTGATCTATTACATTTCTTGGTTTTAAAGGACCCTCCCATTTCACTATTCAAGGGACTGTGTTGGGTAAGACCTTCATATATAGTGAGTTCATTCTTTGGGGAGCCTTAACAACTTGTATTTCAATCATTTACTTACAGTTTCATCTTCTTATTTATTATTGTGTTCATTTATTTTTCTTTTCTAATAAGTGATATCTTCTTTCTCTATTTCCTATTCCCTTCTGTTACTTCGTTCTAATGAGCACCATAATATTCTTTGGAAGTTTCTTGAATTTCAAGTCAATGGCCCCTGTGGTAGGTTTATTCAATATGAATAGGGTTCATCTTCTGAATATAATAATAATAATAATTATAATAATAATATTAAAAAGGACCACTCATATACTGCATCCTTTTGCAAGACCTACCAAAAAATAAAATTCAGAAAACCAAATCAAAAAAGCAAAGGTGATGGACAAGTCACTCAACTGGTGCGGAAACAAGGAAAAAAATACAAGCTCGTGTTTTTCGAAATTCTCAAACCGAAAAAAGAAAAGATCATCTACGGGAAATAATTCTCGAGGAATCCGTGCCGCCAATGCCAAGGGACTCACTTATCTTCCTTCTACGAGAGGCTGTAGTAGTTTCCTCTGCTGTTGCAGTAGTAGCTGTAGAAGTGGTTGTAGCAGAGGTTGCGGTTCTAGTGGTGGGAGTTGTAGCGGCAGTTGAAGTAGCTGCAGCAGTAGTAGCGGGTCTAGCTGCTGCAGTGCTAGTCGTTGCTGTTGTAGCAGTTGTAGAAGAAGGTTTGGGAGTTGAAGCAGATGTTTTACTGGTTGCTGTAGATGGAGCACTAGTTGAGGTTGAAGTAGCTGTACTGGTTACTGGAGGAGCTTTAGTAGAGGTTGTAGTGACTGTAGTGGAAGGGGTCGTAGCAGTTGTCGACTTCGTACTGGTCGCTGTGGAAGTTGTTGCAGTCGAAGTGGACGTTGTTGCAGTGGAGGTGGAAGTTGTCGCAGTGGAGGTGGAAGTTGTTGCAGTGGAGGTGGAAGTCGTCGCAGTGGAGGTGGAAGTTGTCGCAGTGGAAGTGGACGTTGTCGAAGTGGAAGAGGTCGCAGGTTTGGTGGTGGTACTGGTAGCAGTGGAGGTGGTGACAGAGGACTTAGCAGTGGTGGTGCTGGTGGTGACGGTGCCTGGAATTGATGTGTCTGAACTAACTGGTGGTGCCTCAGTTCTGGGAGAGACTTCGGCTCCAGAGGAGCCGAGGGCCGTTGCCGGAACAGAAGGTGTGCTGACAACATTTACGACAGTAGGGGTTTGGGAGGGAGGAGAGGGAGTAGGAGTTTCTGCACGGGGTGAGAGAGGTAATGTGGTGGTAGGATTCAATGGGGTGGGAGGTCTTTTAGAAGTGGATTCCGCTGAGGCGGAGGGAGTGGATTCGGAATCATCCGTCTCGGCCATTTTTGGTGAGAAGGCTGATGCTGGATTTGGGTTTACCTGGGTGGAGCCTGTTGCTCCAGTTCTGGTTGGAGTTTGAGAACTTGAAGTTGATCCAGTTCCAGCTGGAGCTTCAGATCTGAAAGTGGTTCCAGTTCCAGTTGAAATTTGACCACTAACACTTGATTCAGTTCCACTTGAAGCCTGAGAACTGACAGTTGATCCAGTAACTGTTGAAACGTGACCACTGACAGGAGAGCCAATTCCAGTTGGAGCTTCAGATCTGAAAGCAGCTCCAGCTCCAGTTGGAGCCTGAGAACTTACAGTTGATCCAGTTCCGGTTGAAGCTTGGCCACTGACAGTCATTCCAGCTCCAACTGGAGCCTCAGAACTGAGAGTTGATCCAGCTTCAGTTGGAGCCTGAGAACTGACAGTTGATCCAGCTTCAGTTGGAGCCTGAGAACTGACAGTTGATCCAGTTCCAATCTGAGCCTGAGAACTGGCAGCTGATCCTGTTCCTATTGAACCTTGGCCACTGACAGTCATTCCAGTTCCTGTTGAAGCTTGACCACTGAGAGTAGATCCAGTTCCAGTTGGAGCTTCAGATCTGAAAGCAGCTCCAGTTCCAGCTGAAGCCTGAGAACTGACAGTAGATCCAGCTCCAGTTGGAGCCTGAGAACTGCCAGTTGGTCCAGTTACTGATGAAGCTTGACCACTGGCAGTCATTCCAACTCCAGTTGGACCCTGAGAACTGACAGTAGATCCAGTTCCTGTTGAAGCTTGACAGGCGAGTCATTCCAGATCCAGTTCCTGTTGAAGCTTGACCACTGGCAGTCATTCCAGCTCCAGTTGGGCCTGAGAACTGACAGTAGATCCAGTTCCTGTTGAAGCTTGACCACTGGCAGTCATTCCAGCTCCAGTTGGAGCCTGAGAACTGACAGAAGATCCAGTTCCTGTTGAATCTTGGCCTCTGGCAGTCAGATTGGAGCCAGCTGACCCAGCTCCTGTTGAAGCTTGACCACTGGCAGTCATTCCAGCTCCAACTGGAGCCTGAGAACTGTCAGTAGATCCAGTTCCTGTTGAAGCTTGACCACTGGCAGTCATTCCAACTCCAGTTGGAGCCTGAGAACTGACAGTTGATCCAGTTCCTGTTGAAGCTTGACCACTGGCAGTCATTCCAGCTCCAGTTGGAGCCTGAGAACTGACAGTAGATCCAGTTCCTGTTGAAGCTTGACCACTGGCAGTCATTCCAGCTCCAGTTGGAGCCTCAGAACTGACAGTAGATCCAGCTCCTGTTGAAGCTTGACCACTGGCAGTCATTCCAGCTCCAACTGGAGCCTGAGAACTGTCAGTAGATCCAGTTCCTGTTGAAGCTTGACCACTGGCAGTCATTCCAGCTCCAGTTGGAGCCTGAGAACTGACAGTAGATCCAGTTCCTGTTGAAGCTTGACCACTGGCAGTCATTCCAGCTCCAGTTGGAGCCTGAGAACTGACAGTAGATCCAGTTCCTGTTGAAGCTTGACCACTGGCAGTCATTCCAGCTCCAGTTGGAGCCTGAGAACTGACAGTAGATCCAGTTCCTGTTGAAGCTTGACCACTGGCAGTCATTCCAACTCCAGTTGGAGCCTGAGAACCGACAGTAGATCCAGTTCCTGTTGAAGCTTGACCACTGGCAGTCATTCCAACTCCAGTTGGAGCCTGAGAACTGACAGTTGATCCAGTTCCTGTTGAAGCTTGACCACTGGCAGTCATTCCAGCTCCAGTTGGAGCCTGAGAACTGACAGTTGATCCAGTTCCTGTTGAAGCTTGACCACTGGCAGTCATTCCAGCTCCAGTTGGAGCCTGAGAACTGACAGTAGATCCAGTTCCTGTTGAAGCTTGACCACTGGCAGTCATTCCAGCTCCAGTTGGAGCCTGAGAACTGACAGTAGATCCAGTTCCTGTTGAAGCTTGACCACTGGCAGTCATTCCAACTCCAGTTGGAGCCTGAGAACTGACAGTAGATCCAGTTCCTGTTGAAGCTTGACCACTGGCAGTCATTCCAGCTCCAGTTGGAGCCTGAGAACTGACAGTAGATCCAGTTCCTGTTGAAGCTTGACCACTGGCAGTCATTCCAGCTCCAGTTGGAGCCTGAGAACTGACAGTAGATCCAGTTCCTGTTGAAGCTTGACCACTGGCAGTCATTCCAACTCCAGTTGGACCCTGAGAACTGACAGTAGATCCAGTTCCTGTTGAAGCTTGACCACTGGCAGTCATTCCAGTTCCAGTTGGAGCCTGAGAACTGACATTCCAGTTCCTGTCTTGACCACTGGCAGTCATTCCAGCTCCAGTTGGAGTCTGAGAACTGACAGTAGATCCAGTTCCTGTTGAAGCTTGACCACTGGCAGTCATTCCAGCTCCAGTTGGAGCCTGAGAACTGACAGTAGATCCAGTTCCTGTTGAATCTTGGCCTCTGGCAGTCATTCCAGCTCCAGTTGGAGCCTGAGAACTGACAGTAGATCCAGCTCCTGTTGAAGCTTGACCACTGGCAGTCATTCCAGCTCCAGTTGGAGCCTGAGAACTGGCAGTTGATCCAGTTCCAGTTGAAGTTTCACCACTGAAAGTCATTCCAGTTCCAGTTGGAGCCTGAGAACTGATGGTTGATCCAGGTCCTGTTGAAGCTTGACCACTGACAGTCACTCCACCTCTAGCTGGAATTTGGCCACTGACAGTCATTCCAGTTCCAGTTGGAACTTGACCACTGACAGTTGATCCAGCTCCAGATGAAATCTGAGCACTGACAGTTGATGCTGATCCAGCTGTTGTTTTATCAACTCCAATAGTACCATCAGCTGTCTCTGGAGGAGATGGTGCACTGACAATCCCTACAGCAGGGATCTGGGAAATTTCTGCAGAGGGTGAGAAAGGTACTGTAGTGGTGGCATCCTTTAATGTGGTGGAAGGACTTTTAGGAGTGGCAGTCATTGCAGTGGAAGGATCTGATACAGGATTCCATGTTCCAGCTGATTCTTGTGAGAAGGAAAAAGTTGAAACTGGGAAAGACTGGTTGGTGATTTGGGAATTGGTCTCATTATCAGCTCTTCCAGGAGTGATTCTATTGACTTCACTTGATACACGTGAATTAGGAATCTCTGTCATGCGTACAGGTGTAATCCCCAATGGATTTCCTCCAGAATTAGGAAAATATATCTCGTCAGTGTGGGAATTTCCTCCAAGTGTAGGTGTTACATTAGAAGCTGCTTGCATTGTATATTGCACAGTTGTGACTAAATAAGGAGAAGAGGCTTCTGGCGGGTTATCATTTCTATTAGGAATTTCTTTTCTTGGGACAGGAGTGTTGGATGACATAGGTATTTCATTGAATTGTGACCCTGGAAACTTACTTGAAGTACTGGGTACAGTACTTTCTACACTAGAAGTCAGAGATGGAAATTTGATATCAGACCTGCCAATTTCTGACTTAGGGTATTCACTGTTAAAGGTAAGAGAACTCTCTCCAGTCTGAAAGTGAGTCTCTGGAGATGGCGAGGCTGTTTTCTCGAAAGTCTGTGAATAACTAAGGGGTGAATCTGTAGATTTAACAGAAGATTGGATACTGGGATTACTGGTAGGTAAATCACTTAAGTTTCCAGTTTGATTTCTTACAGAGAAGGTACTTCCCGTAGAGGCGATCATCGTACCACTGGTAGCCGAAGAACCCTCTGATCCGAAAGTGTCCCCTGGTGATTTGGGACGATTAGAGGACACAAAAGAGTCTGGTGCCAAGGTTGATGGACTGTTATTACTGGACTGTGAACTGGGATTATTAGAATAGCCTACATCTACATAGGATGCGTTTTTAACAGGTAATGACGATGCATTTGTGCCCAAAACATCAAAAGCTGTATTGGACGTGGGAAATCCTAAGGCTGGTAGGATTTCCGTACTGCGAAAAACACTGGGTATACTTCCCACAGTTGCACCAGTCTGGGATGTTTCTGCTTTAGATGATGATGATGATGGTACAGTGACAGATGGTGTCACTGTAATGTAAAATCCATTATTATGGAAAGAAATGTAACGCATTACTGAGCAGCTGCAAAACAGAGAATTACTATGGTTTTCGTTGAGAGAAAAATCAAGTGTTACTTTGTACCTGAAAAATTAAAACCTCCACCATGAAGAATTATTAATAAGTGCACGACTAATCAGTAGGTTCTGTTATCACTAAAGAATTGATGATGACATAAGGTCATGATTGGGTCAAAAATAAACCACCACCAAATAATCTAGTAGTCAATTGCAAAATACAAAAAGGACTCAGGTGCTGGGTATTCTTTCTTACTGGAACGACTAACGCATGACCTTTACAATACAACCCACAACCATAAGCACCACGAGGAGCTCTGTCGTAAAGTAACATATACAAGTACCGTACCTGCCAGGCTCGGCCGCTTGGCATCTCCGGTCGCAGTCTCTCCGCCCGGCGTGGGTTCGGCTTTCGGCTCCGCCGCCGGTTCTGCCTCTGGTTCCGCTGATGCTGCTGCTGCTGCTGCATCCTGATCGGATTTCGCCTCCCTGTCGGTGGTTGATTTCCCGTCAGCTTTAGCTTTTCCTCCCTCAGGTTCGGCTTCTGGTTCCGCCTCGGCTTCGGCTTCAGCTTCGGCTTCTGGTTCGGGCTCCGCTTCGGCCTTCGATTTGCCGCCGGCTTCTGGTTCGGCCTCCGCTTCTGGCTCTGCCTCAGCCTCTGGCTCAGCCTCAGCCTCTGGCTCGGCCTCAGCCTCCGGCTCGGCCTCAGCTTCCGGCTCCGCTGAAGCCTCTGGCTCGGCCTCGGCCTCCGGCTCGGCCTCGGCTCCTGCAGAAGGCACCTTCGCGGGTGGCTTGTAGCCGGCGGGTGCGGGGATGTAGGGAAACTCCTTGCAGGTCTTGTCGGCGCCTCCGGGCCGCCATCCGAGGGCGACGTACGACAAGCCCTTGTTGATCATCACGAATTCGATCTCCCCCTCCTTCCTCAGGACCCTCCAGTGGAGGGTCAGCTTGTCGCTCAGCTCTTTCTTGGAGTACAGGTTCAGGTTGACCACGTCCTGTTTCGTGACTAGCGACACTGTGGAGGAGAGCGTGAGAGTGAGGGACATTTGTGTATGCAAGGCGGCGAACAGTGAAAATTAACGATGTTCGTGTTCGCAAGATTGCAAACAGTGAAAATTAACGTTTGTGTACACAAGATGGGGTAACGTAAGTAATTCTATGGATGTTTGTGCACGCAAGACTGCATGATGTACGTAATTCTAAGGATATTCGTGTACGCAACACAGCGTAACATAAGCAATTCTACGGATATTTGTGTACAAAAGATGGCATAATGTAAGCAATTCTATGGATGTTCGTGTATGCAAGAGTGCGTAATGTAAGCAGTTCTGTGGATACCGTGTTCATCCTGACATAATGAAGGAAAAACAATTATTGCCATCTACAGTAATATATTCCTTGGAGAAAATTCCCACTGTACGCTAAATAAAATCTAGAAAATACAGTAAAGTGAATAACTTGTAATTAAATTCATATAAATTACATGACATCAAATTCATGTCCATGGTAAAATATAAAGTTATTCTATACTGTAAATAATGAAAGTCCTCTACATATTTCTTATATATTACTAAAACATTCCAAAACCTTACATGACATACAAACAGGGCTAATGATTTACCAATGCAAGTTGAATGAATGCTACGTAATATTAAATTACAGACTTCTAGCAATTTATGGAAAAATTGACGTAAAATTACATTTTGTATTACACACCTTGAAAAATTCATTTATTCCACAAAAAATGATTTGAAAAAGGTTGTAAAATCTCAATGAAAAATTGTCCCAGTACAATTTCTGGACAGAGATGACGTGAAATGGTACCTGAAGGCTTCATAAAGTTATCGTACATATCGGCCCTCGTGAATTAATTTGTACAAGAACAAAGACTTTCAATGAACAACTGAACTACTGGAACTCAGAATTGCCCTAAGTTGGGCAACTGATGCTTATTCCAATCTATAAATTCTTCCTGGATAATCTTATATATGAGGAACTAATTTTATTCAGCATACTGAATATATGCAGTGTCAGGGATTATTCCAAAATATGTGAATACATCATGATAAGTAGAAAATAATTAAATAGCTTTTCAGTCAGACAATTTTTTTAAAAACACAAATCAACTCTTTCGAGTACAGCAGTAACAAAAAGTGTTGCTTCCTCACCAAATTATTCAGCATATTGAATATATTAACAGCATTACAGATTATTCCAAAATACATAAATACAGCATACGTAGAAAAATAAATAAATCAATAGCTTTTCAGTCAGGCAATTTTTTGAAAAACACTTCAACCCTTTCGAGTACGGCAGTAACAAAAGGTGTCGCCAAGTACAGCAGTGACAAAAAGTCCCGCCTCCCCACGAACCTTTGGAGCACTTCGATCCAAATCGGCCCTGCTTGCAGTAGCACTGCTTCTTCGGGTAGGTGGTGGCGTCTATGTCGACGCACTTCCCGAAGTATCCACAATCCTTGTCATCTTCGCACTCGTTCTGGTACTGGCACCTGTCTCCGTAGAACCTCTTCTCGCACCGACAGCGCGAGACCATGAATCGGCCATTGCCGCTGCAATCTTCACGGTAGTTGTTCCCTGGGGAGCAAGTCAGACTTTAATGTTGAGGTTTAGCTCATGTGTCTTTTGGTTATGAACAGACTTGGCTACTGACAGAAAAATGAGTTTTTTGCAGATCGAGCAAAATAAAACATCATTTCTTCGATGACCTACAAATATGAGGTTCAGCTAGTGTGTAATTTGGTTACAACCTAACTAACTATGGAAAAGTATGGGAAAACTAAGGAAAAACTACAGTAAACCAGGGAAAAGCAAGTTTTTCGTGCAATGAACAAAATAAAATGCAGAATTCTTCCATGAGCTACAAATATGAGGTTCAACTAAGGTATATTTTGACTATGGACAAACTAGACTGCAGAAAACTATGGAAAAAATGGTAAACTATGGGAAAACTATGTAAAACTACTGAAAAAAACTATGGAAAACAAATTAATAACTATGGAAAACTAAGGAATACCATAGAAATAATACTGAAAACTAAAAAAGTATGGAAAGCTGAAAACTTTTTTTGGAAAACTATGGAAAACTACAGAATAAAGCATGAAAAAAAAAACAAATTTAAACAACAACAATCTAAAACAGCTCTCATCCACAATCACTGGCCACAACATCGAAGTCAGCAGAGGACCTGAACTACAAAAAAAACTATGTAAAACCTACAGAAAAAACAACAAAAAACTATGGGAAACTACCAAAAAACTACATTTAAACAACCACTGGCTAAAATAACTCTCAGTCACACTTAAAACTACGAGAAAACCTACGAAAAAACTACAGAAAAACTATTGAAAAACACATAAAAACAGAAAAACCAAGGAAAACTAGTTAAAAACCACGTCTAAACTACAAAAAACTACAGCAAAAAAAAAAAAAAACACGTCTAAACTACGGGAAAACTAGGGAGAAAGCGCGTAAAAAGTGGCCGGCACTCACTGGCAACAATATCGACGTCGGCACAGGACCAGAACTGGTACTTGGGGCCCCACTCAGAAGCCTGGCGCAGTAGCCTGATGGTGCAGCCCTCGCACTCCATGTCTTTGGGAAGCGTCACGCGGAAGCTCTGCGCCCTGCGAGGTTGTAAATTGGTTGTGGTAGAGGTTAGATGTCGAGTTTTACTTTGGGAGTGTTTGATTCTCTCTCTCTCTCTCTCTCTCTCTCTCTCTCTCTCTCTCTCTCTCTCTCTCTCTCTCTCTCTCAACACAAAATTCCATCTCTCAAATTTTTTCACAAACACCCAAAGTCATGTATAATATCTCTCCCTCGCTTTCCGTGCATTTTCTAAATCATTTCTGCAGGCATGAGTCTCTCTCTCTCTCTCTCTCAAATCTCTCTCTCTCTCTCTCTCTTATCTCTGCAGTCTAGAGACACTCTTGTAAGAGCCCTCTCGCTGTCTCTTCCAAACAAATATGTCGTCGATCGTCATCTCTCTCTTTCTCTACAAGAACGCGATTTCAACCATAAATATTTCACACTTTTCTTGATGTATGTACAATCACCACTACTTGCAAACAGTTAATCAGTAATATAATGTTATCTCTGCAGTCTGTTTGTGAAGACGACTCTCTCTCTTTCTCTCTCTCTCTCTCTCTCATGCAATCTATCTCTCTCTCTTTCTGATGTATGTTTCATCACCGTATGTTAATCATGTCTATATCGCCATTTGTTTGTCTACCGACAAACACAGATGTCTGAACCTTTATCTCTGTTTTACCTGTCCGTGTGTAGACGCTACATTACCGCTCGCACGCGTCAATAACATCTTCAAAGATTCTGTACATTTATCTCAAAACCAGTAAACGCTTAGCCAGTATGTCGCTCATATCCCAGTCCTTACACTCTCACTCTCTCACTCTCTCTCTCTCTCTCTCTCTCTCTCTCTCTGCAAAAACTTTTCACAAAGTTTAAATCTCTCTCTCTCTCTCTCTCTCTCTCTGTGCCAAGCAAATATTCTATCTCTCTCTCACACTTTTTCCACAAACAGTTAAGTAATATACATTATCTCTTCAGTCAAGAGACTCTCTCTCTCTCTCTCTCTCTCTCTCAAATAGTCTATCTCACCAACTTTTTCACAGTTTAAATCTCTCTCTCTCTCTCTTTCCCTGCAATCACTAAGACATTCCAGCAAGCATTGACCTCTCTCTCTCTCTCTCTCTCTCTCTCTCTCTCTCTCTCTCTCTAACTTACGTGGCGTCATCGGCCAAAAACTTGGAGGAAGCAGTGACAGGCGTGAGGTCTGCCAGTGGGCGTTCTTGGGCGTCCATTAACTCGATGCGGAAACCGCCCTTTGTAAATAAAGAAAAAAAAATTGTATGCAAAAACAATGGATAAATAAAATAAAAGGTTTTGTGATTTATTGTTCATTTTAGAATAAGTATGAGTTTGATATCGTCTGTATTAATTATGTTTAATATTGATATATATATATATATATATATATATATATATATATATATATATATATATATATATATATATATATATATATATATATATATATATATATATATATATATATATATATATGTATATATATATATATATATATATATATATATATATATATATATATATATATATATATATTTAATACATTATAGGCAAAAAAGTTATATTACGTACAAACTATTACTTTAATACATCAGTTATCAAAATTTTACTTTAAATAAGTATCAAAAATTCTCTAAGCTTACAAATTAAATATGAGAATTATAACAAAATATATTTCAATTACCACTTCTTTATCAAATTTTAAATTCTAAAAAAATCATGAAATATATTAATTGAGTAAAAAAATATTTACAGGGAATATTTTAAATTAAACATAAATAAAAAGAAAAATTCTTTAAAATTACTTTTTTTTCGCAAAGTTACAGAAACAAAAACATCAGTTGGCAACTCACCCTGTGTGGATAGCCGAGATGCCATGTCACATTAAAATCGGAGCCTTTGAGGAGCGAGGTCCTTATGTTGCCTGAAATAAATAAATATATCAATAATAATAATAATCATAAAATATTTAAAACTGACCATAAAAACTCCTTAACAGCATAATCTAACATATTAACAATAATAAAACACTGACCTTACCTGATGGTTAACATCCACAACTGATATCACTGAGGCTTCTATCCTGCACCTGATTGGCCGACGCATTGAAACTGTAACCTCTGATTGGTGAGCAGCGAGAGTCTGGCCAATCAGGGTTAGTTTAGTGATGTCGGTTCCAGATATCTACCGTCAGCTCTGACTAAACAGACTTTATAACATATAAGTCCTTTGACAAATTCAGTATGCTAATAGTCTTCCAATGGCTTTGGTCAAAACCTGACATATAAAAAGAGAGAGAGAGAGAGAGAGAGAGAGAGAGAGAGAGAGAGAGAGATGCATTTGTACCAAGAACGGAAACAGGAGCAAGCGGAATGAATGAGAGATGTGTATCTAATCACTAGATGGTTCTGATTGTCACGCCTCTCTGGAAACAATGGCTTATGTGATACATATATAAAGTTTTTGCTCTCTCTCTCTCTCTCTCTCTCTCTCTCTCTCTCTCTCTCTCTCTCTATACAGCAACCTCTTCCTAAAAATAATTGCTTAGATATCGTAATTTGGACTAAACATCAATGGGTCGCATTAAGACCAGAGAGAGAGAGAGAGGGTTAGGTCTCTCTCTCTCTCTCTCTCTCTCTCTCTCTCTCTCTCTCTCTCTCTCTCTCTCAGTCTAGAAAGAGATGAGGAACTGACATTTTCGGATCTCTCTCTCTCTCTCTCTCTCAGTCTAAAACGAGAGATAGAGAGGAGGACCTGAGATTTTCGGATCTCTCTCTCTCTCTCTCTCTCTCTCTCTCTCTCTCTCTCTCTCTCTCTCTCTCTCAGTCTAAAAAGAGACCCTAACAGGACCTAACATTTTCGGATCTCTCTCTCTCTCTCTTTCTCTCTCTCTCTCAGAGGTAATTCTCTTTCCCTCTTCTCTCT
The DNA here is from genome assembly GCF_040412425.1 of Macrobrachium rosenbergii. Lineage (NCBI taxonomy): Eukaryota > Metazoa > Arthropoda > Malacostraca > Decapoda > Palaemonidae > Macrobrachium > Macrobrachium rosenbergii. The sequence goes on from NC_089785.1 coordinate 30,457,289, forward strand.
CAGTGTATGAGAGAGAGAGAGAGAGAGAGAGAGAGAGAGAGAGACTACCGCTGCTGTTAAGACGTCCTTCTGAAAAAGGCGGTTCAGTCGACCCCTATTTGACTCTTGGGTCACGAAGCGGAAAACCGTTTTCACTTTCGGTCGTTTGAACGACCCACGAAAAGGGGGGGAAAAAACGCAGAACGTTTTTAGCGGTGATCTTTTAAATATTTATAATTCTCTCTCTCTCTCTCTCTCTCTCTCTCTCTCTCTCTCTCTCTCTCTCTCTCTCTCTCTCTCTCTCTCTCAGGGAGGCTGTGAGGTGAAATGACCTACTACACGTTAGCTTACCATGGAATGAATTTCCGCAGCTTTCTCTCTCTCTCTCTCTCTCTCTCTCTCTCTCTCTCTCTCTCTCTCTCTCTCTCTCTCTCGTCTCGACAGACAGACGACTAATTTTATGACTAATAAAAAATATTTCCACTTCCCTTCCTACCTTGGCGAGAGAGAGAGAGAGAGAGAGAGAGAGAGAGAGAGAGAGAAAAAAGTCCTAAACCCTTCAAAGGTGATTCATTCCATCTCTCTCTCTCTCTCTTTCAGAGAGAGAGAGAGAGCCTGGGAAAAGAACTCGAGGAATGGAGGAATGTCTTCTGGTGGGAATCGTCGAGGAAATAAAAATCCACAAATGTCATCCTGCTTAACATTCCAATATAACTGATTCTGTGTTCTTTGGAATGTACTTTTTTTTTTTTTCTGTGCTGGTTAATGGGATGGGTGGGGGCTAGCCCCTGGTGCCCTTACCTTGCCCAGCCCCAGAGGAGAAGTAGAAATAGGTAAGAAATACTTTACTGCGTGATTTAAATATATATACCTAACCTGACCTAAGCATGTTGCGTAGGGAATGTATAGTATAATTGTAAACTCTGGTACAACAGGATACATTGGTTTAGGATGGGTAGCCTTGGTGCCCTTACCTTGCCCAGAACGGGAGGAGAAGTAGAAATAAATAAGAAATACTTTACTGCAGTAATTATATATATATATATATATATATATATATATATATATATATATATATATATATATATATATATATATATATATGGCTTTACCTAACCTCCATGAAGAATGTATAATTATAACCTTTGTTACAACCAGCTACAATGATCTACAACCTGTGTGTGTTTGTGTGTGTGTGCGCGTGTATGTGTACACTCTGAGTTGAGTGTTCAAAAGCACAATTTAACGATTTAAAAACTCAGAATTATTTTAAATTGACTGAGGACTTTTTCATCTTCCAATCAGAAACTTTTTTTATATTTAGTTTTCTGTAAAAGAAAACTATTGTGCCGGCTTTGTCTGTCCGTCCACACTTTTTCTGTCCGCCCTCAGGTCTTAAAGACTAATAAGGCTAGAGGGCTGCAAACTGGTTTGTTGATCATCCACCTTCCAATCATCAAACATACCAAATTGCAGCCCTCTAGCCTCCTCAGTAGTTTTTAAGATCTTGGGGCGGACAGTCAGACAAAGTCAGCACAATAATTATCAGCCATAATCGTACTTCTGGCACCTTTATAGGTGCCAACAACACTGTCCACCACAGGCTGAAAGTTTCATGGGCTGCAGCTGAGAGTTTCATACAGCATTGTACGCCGTACAGAAAACTCAACTGCGCCAAAGAAACTTTGAAGCATTTTGATCTTTTTTCCTATTTCATTCACCTGTGTGGAAGTTAGCTTAGCTACGCTTGTAAAACAAGAATTATTAAACAATAACAATATCAAATAACAACAACATTACTAAAGAGTAACCTACAACTACAAAAACACAGATTATACAAAAGAAACTCCTCCCAGCCACAGCCAGGCACCACCAACCAACCCCCTCCCCCTCTTGGGATCAACGCACTGCCTAAGTATGCAAGGTCGCAGCTGTAGACTTCTGCAGCAATTCTGAATAAGCAATAATGAATCATACCCCCTTTTATTATTTACACAACGTTTGCCCAAAAATTAGCTTGATTCTATTGGACAATGGCTTGGGAATCCTTGATTCTACTGGGCGATGGTTTTAGAATCCTTGATTCTACAGGACAATGTCTTGAGAATGCTTGATTCTACTGGACATGTCT